>NW_007732086.1:81012-94557 GCF_000696425.1 Galeopterus variegatus | reverse complement strand
TGCCGGACATGAAAAAAGACAAAAAGGAAAAAAATATATATATATAAATCTGGGCTGGCTCATTAGAATGTGGTGTTGTAAAACCAAGGTCAAGGGTTCAGATCCCTGTATTGGCCAGCCGCCAAAAACAAACATATATATATCAGACCACAACATTTTCCTGCCCTGTGATGGACAGGTGAAGGAGGCGAGCAGGTGGGGAAAGAATCTTTCCTCAGTGTCTCAGCACATTTAGAAAATTCCTCCCTAGGACTTACCAAGCCTGCCATGATTTGGCCCTGCCATCCCGTCAGACTTCATCTCCCACCACGCTCCAGGCACACTGGCCTTTGTGTCTAGGACATGCACTCTCCCACCTGCAGTTCCCTCTGTCTGGTATGCTAGTCCCCAGATTGTACATGTTTTGCTTCTTCACATTATTTAGGTCTGTGTCCTGACCTCCCAGGTAAAACATTGCCATCTTCTCTCTTTCTCCCTTTGTCCTGTTTTAGCCTATCAATAGCTCTTATTACTGTGAGCAGTTTGATCTGTTTTTTTACTTCCTTCTTTATGTGTCATTTTTCTCCCTTACTAGAATATAAATCCTGCCATCCTGTTATCCTCCAGCACCCAAACAGTACCCTTGCATAGAGTAGGCACCGAATAAATATATAAAATAGAAGCATCTATCAAACTTAGATCTGGCAGATACGTCTCTCAAAAGGTTCTTCCAGCACCTCACTAGCTTTTCCTCGCTTAATCCTAGAAAAGTTTCAGTTTCTCCAACTTGGATCGTCTCATGACCCTATTCCTGTGCATCTTTCCTTCTTTTCCTCATCTCTACTTCTATCCCAGTCATTAATTTGCTAGGATCTACTGATAGCTACTAGTTATTGAATATACGTCAGACATTGTGCTAAGGGCTTCACTGGCATTATGTCATGTAATCCTCCCACAGTCTATGAGTTCTACACTGTTATTATCTCAATTTTATAGGTGAGAACACAGAAGCTCAGAGAGGCCAACCAACTTCACTAAATTCCTTTATTCCTTTTACAGGCACCCCCAGAGTACTCTCGACATTAAGAAAAAAATATAATCATTAGGCACTACAGTGAAACAAATAATGGGGGTAAAAATGAAAAAAATAAATCCTAACATTGGAAAGTTACTAAATCTAAGAAAAGAGGAAGAAGAAAACTTAAAAGTACGTATCTGCAGTTCTCAAACTGATGTGCAGTGAAACTTGTTTTACAAGGTGACAATAGGCAGGAAAGTGTTTTATATTCAAATAAGCTTGGAAACTCCGGCATAACCAAAGTTAGATAGGTTTATTTGTTGTAGACCTTCTTACAGTCTTCAAAATGCCAATATGAGTTTGAGTTTGCAAGAGGAAATTGAGGCTCTGGTGTTCTTAACTTCTCTGATGTTTTTTATGGAATAGTTAGGACGTTTCTTATGGGGATGGCTCCCCTAGGCCAGTCGTAAATGGGGCAGAGACTGCTCTGTCGTATGTGTAGTTTTCTTTCACTCATACTCATGTATAGAAATTCTTCTCTTGGGAATTGGCACTACTTCCTCTTCTCTCCTAATCCATCCCCTATTGCTTAGGCTGGTTTTCCTTGCTCTAATAAGCAAGCGTTGTTCTTGGCCCCTTTACCCTTTTGCCTGAGAAAACAAAGAGGGGGGACAACAGCTGTTGGGTTGGGTCACTGAGTCTCCAGTGTTTCAAGTGACAACATTTCTTCAAAGAAATTGGCTTAGTGGTCACTCCCTCCCCTCGTTTGTTTTCGCCTCCTCTGGGATGTCATCCCTGGATCGTTTCCTGATAGGTGATGTATGAGAAGCTAGAGACGATATAAGTAAAAACAAAGGAGCTGCTGTGGAGTGGGGAACAGACAGGGAAGACCCGTGAGAAAGTATCATAGCTCACGTTGGACAGGAGGACTTTTGCAAAGGATTCTGTAAATAAATGACTCTCACCTTTAAAACGTCTGCTTCAAATTAAACAAGTCCCAAGACAAAAGTTTAATATGATCAGAGACTCTGAAGGGTACAAGCAGAAGGGTCACGTCACTCACAAGGAATAAGGTGCAGGAATTTTCAAGCAAAGATAGCCTTGGGGTCACACAGACAAATAGGATGACTTCAGTGAGTGTAATAGCATTAAATGCAGAGGCCAAGCTGAAAGAGACATTTTGTCCTCAATGAGTTTCCTTTTCCCTCTAGACTTCTACTTGTAAGCTTCACATCCTGTTCCCTTCTTGTACCCTTCCTCTGAAGCATGACTATCTACTACAGATACAACCGTAACAATACGAATGCGGCAAACTTAACTGGGCAAGAAAATCTATGTTTACTTTTCTATAACCCAACCTAATTTCTGTTTGAGGCCCCATTCCTTCAATGCAATAGAAATTAATCTGTCAGTGTGGGGATATCCCCACTCTTACCCTTCCCAGGGTCACCCCTAATTTCTGGAGGATATTCCTTGGTCCTATTAATAAAGAATAGTCTCGGTTCTTGCCTGACCCAGCTCTCACCACTGTAATGTGTGTGTGAACCCTGTCAGCTGGCACTCTTTTACATAAGCTCCTGTTAGTCCCGTACGCTTAGGTCCATGTAGTCTTGGAAAATAGCCAGGCTGGCCCTGGACCAAGTTGTAAGGAGAGGAAGTTAGTCTTGGGCATTTTATCCTCTTCTACACTCTGCCATACCTTCTAAGTATCCTGTCAACCAAAGAATCCTCTAACTTTTAATTCCTGAAGCTTAAGTCTTGCCAAGGTCTGAGTGCTTCCGCCTGCGCCTGTGGACTTGTCGAGAGCCCCCCACCCTCTTTCTGCCCCTCCCCTGCCCCAGCCTGTGTGGCTTTTCCCATCAATATCTGAGCCAGTTTCACCCCAGGTTCCCATCCAAGCCTGCGCTGATATCCGCATGGAGGGAGGCTGGTGGAGGCCTTCCAGACACCTGAGGCTTTCTAGAAATAGGATCCCTATCTATTTTTGGCAGCCTCAGTGGTGTGTCTTCCAGAACTGATAGGAAAGGCAGGCCGGGCAACCTTAGTGATAACCACAGCTAATCCTTATGTTGAACTTAATCTATACCTTGTGCTACTCTGAGTACCTTACATGTATTTATTTAATCCACACTACACCCTATGAGGTGTGTTAGTTAAGGCCCCAGCAAGAAACAGGAGAGACACACGGACACAACTCTGAAGACAGTTTAAGGAAGGGACTGTTTACAGATGTGTAGGTAGATTTAAGTGAATCAGTCAGGGGCATGGAGGCCTCCAGGCAGCTGTTCCCAGCACTAGGTGGAAAGAGCCAGGTGAGGAATTGCTGTAACTAGAGGTCGACGAGGAGCTGTTCTAGGAAGAGCTGCTCTGAGAAACCGTCTGTGTCACAGAGGGATATGGCCAGAGCCCCAGTGGCATGGGGTGGGGGTAGCAGGTGAGACAAACAAGTGGGAGTTTGGTGAGGTGTTGGGGAAACAAATACTCTCACTCTCTCCTCTCTTCCTCCTGATTTCCCATCAGTGGAAGCAACTAGAAGCCTGAGGTCAAGGGAGGCAGTCAGGGTGATACAGTCTTGAAGTGTCAGTGCCCATGGGGCTCAGTACAGGGAATGAGGGCAAACAGAGAATCATCAGTTCATTAAGAAACGGAGGCACAGAGAGGTTAAGCAATGGGCTCAAAGTCACACAAGTGGGAAGTGGCAGACGCGGGATCGAACCGAAGCTGTCAATCTGCTCTCAACCACACTGCAGCACGCTGCTCTAGCACTGAGTTCCTCACACTTACACAAAGTCACACAAGTGGGAAGTGGCAGACGCGGGATCGAACCGAAGCTGTCAATCTGCTCTCGACCACACTGCAGCACGCTGCTCTAGCACTGAGTTCGTCACACTTACGCCGTGTCTTACAGTTTCCAGAAGGGCCTTCCCCAGAGACATGTTGGCAGGTGCCAACAGACCTGTTGGAGGTATTTTAGAACTGGTGCCCCAATCATATTATTCCCATCGAGTTGGGGCTGGTTCTAGGGTTAGATTTTTGATGCCCAGATTGGGTAGAACTACTGGGATGAATCTAGTCCAATCCATGGAAAGCCACATTGTATCTGAAAATGGTTCTCACTGGTGACAGAGAAGAGCCCCTAGTTATGGACAGAAGGGCTTCATTCATTTGTTTAAAAGGTCTCTGTACACACTAGACCCCTAACAGAAATCACTTCATGATAGATACAGGTCATAGTGGTGGGACTTGACCAGTTCAGTTCATGATAACTAAGATGGTCAAGTTTATGAAACAGAAAGATCACAAACTAGTAAGTTTGTCAGAAACTATTGTTAAGATGAGGAGAATCATTTTGTTTCAATTTAGAAAAAACTGAGACTTGTGGTTTCTATGTGAGAGAAGTCAGTATTCAGTTTTAACAACTTCTGCAAAAAAAACAACAAAAAACCCTACCCACCTGGGCTGAGTCCAATGGAGGCAGGCCCGCTGATAGAAATACATTGTGTGGAGACATTTCCTGTGAAATGAGGAGGTATAAAAAACACTCTTTGTGAAAAGATACAAACTTCAATCAAAGGAAACATAAAATGATTAGAATAAATTCTTTTTATATTAAAGAAGTAAAGCTCTAATGCTAGCCTTTTATGGTTCATTATTTTATTTCTAATTGTTTTTTCATTTGTTTTCTCCTTGGTATAATCAGATAGCTAGCTTACGAAAGAACATCTTTCATATTTAGCCAGACAACAGCTTCTACGAAGAAAAAGGGTGAGGCTGGGAGGAAGAGAAAAGGCCCAAGATGATACATTGAGAAACAATAGGGCTGGCAGGTTAGAGCGCAGTCTTGTAACGCTAAGGTCACGGGTTCAGATCCCCAGCCTGCCAGCCGCGGGAAAAAAAAAAAGAAGAAGCAAAAGAATGCAAGAAAAATTCCAACATTTGTTGTAATTTAACAACAAAATTGTGTAACCTGTAATAGGACACTATGGCTTGGCATCATCCCTGAAATAAGTAATTTGAGCAGGGAAAGCAGCAATCTTACAGACCCACCAGCCCTACAGACAAAGAGTACATGAAATGTACTCATCTTACAATCAAACTAGTGTAATAGGCCCCGAGAACATTCTTTTCTACTAGATGTTTTTCTCTCCCAACGTTTGTTAGGGAGGCAATCTTTATTATTTATCACAAGGATGGAATATAATTGCCTTTATTGTTATTTTTTTCCAGAAGTTAGTTATTTCTAGAAGTTAGTTATTAATAATATTTATTATATAGTAGGTTTTCAGATTACAGCTAGTTTATTTCAAGCCATAAATACCGGAGGCATACTATGTATAAACAGTCACGTATACATGAAAAATGCATTTTCCATCTTCCTTTCTTCTGGAACCAGATTTCTAAGGAGACTGTGGGATTGGCCATGGGGGAATAGAGCCAGCAAAAAGTTGTCAGAGGGGGCTCCATTTAAGCAATGATCTCAGGAAAGGAGAGTCAAAAAGACAAACAGCCTAATGTATATGCCTCCAGCTCTCCCAAGGGCCGGATACTTATATTCACATTTAAAAATAAAAATTAAGAATAAAATATAGATACCATCATCCAATTTATAAAATAGAAGACAGGGTAGGGAAATGTCCTTAAGAATCCTGGGAATGGTTTACATTTAACATACTATTTAAATCCAAGGACATTTGTTTATAACTGATACACTTAAGAAGCGGCCATGATTAATGGTCTATAACCAGTTAGAAATAAAGTATTATGAACATTGTTTTCTAATCAGGCTTGTGTAATCATTCGGCTAATGGGACAGAGAAGATACAAACAAGAGATTAAAAGTGCGCTTTTTATATCCACCCTTTCTATTCACCCACGTGACCTTCTCTGGAATCTCAGCCTGTTTTGGGGGAACCGCATGTCCCCCGGCACCAACACATCTTCACCAACTGCCTTCCCAGCCCTGCAGCCCACGCTCTTTCCTGTGCTTTCCTTGATCTAACTGCCTGGACCCCTCCCTGACCTAGATAACTAGCACCTCCTAGGAGACGATGACACCCAGCCTGGGGATGAATGTTTCCAAATGTAAGAGACATACCTAAGTAGATAGGTTTATATATTTATTTTTATATATTTATTTATTACTGTTTTTTTTTCTTAAATTCTAAGATGTTGTTGTGAAGCAGTTGGGAGGGAGAGGAGAGAGAGGAATGGGATAGAGTTGGGGGGCATGGTCAAGGACTGTGGCATCCCCCTCATTCCAGCAGGGGAGCCCAGGGAGCTTCTGGCAGTGATTTGGTCATGGCTGGGCTGGATGATGACTTTGGGGAGGCATGGCTGAGGACCTTAGCCTCATCCTGGCCCCAGCTCAGGAGCCCAGAGCATTTTTGGCAATGGCTTGGTGGTCATCACTGGGCTTGATGTGGACATTGTGGGGGCATTCCAAGGCCCCTGGCCCCCCACTGACCTGGCTTAGGAGCCTGGGGCCTTTTCAGTGGAGGCCTGGTATTCATCTCTGGGCTGGGTGTGGACATCAGTGGGGCATGGCTAAGGCCCTCAGCCCCCCACCACACCAGCTTGGGAGCCCAGGGCACTTCCAGTGGTGGCCTGGTGGTCATCACTGAGCTGGATGTGGACATCGGTCAGCGGGGGGTGCGAGGCTGAGGTACTTAGCCCTCTCTTCACCCTGGCTTGGGAGCCTGGGGAGCTTCTGGTCCTTCTAGGTTTTATAGGTTTTTTTTGGTGGTGTTAGACCTTTACTGGGTAACATTTCTGTGTTGGATTATTAGCTACAATCGCCATTTAAATTCTGTCCTAGAACTAATTTGTTGTCCTTTGCTTACTTCTAAAATGGGGGAATTTCCTGCAGGAGCCAGTACTTGAGGCCTGTGGTTGAGCTAAATTGCTGCTCTGCTGCTGAATCCCTGGGGAAGGCTTTTTGTGCAGCTCAGGTTTTAATGGTTGACTTTGTGGGTACTTCTGGGTCTCCTGAGGGTACACCTAGGTTGTGTGGAAACTCTGGCCTGGACCTGAGCAAACTGCACCCCCTGCAGTTCTATATTCCTGACCAGTCTCCTCTGAGTGGTCCTTTGCTGACTGGGGTGCAGATCAGCTGTCCTTGTTGTGCCCCAGTGTTCCCCTGGTGGCTCATCTCCCCAACTGCCCATGCTCCAAACACTTCCCATGGGATGGGCTCTGTGCTGGTCCCTTGTGGTGGCTCACCAGCCTCTGAGTGGCTCCTTTTTTCAGGTGTTGTGGCTCCTTGCTCCTATGTGGTCCATGGGGACCCTATTAGTGGTCTTGCTGGCCTGGGGGTCACCAAGGCCCTCTCCTCCCCTGCTGCCTCCAAGCAACTTCATCTGAAGGGTACAGCTGTGGCTTTTGCTGGCTTCTGCTCTGTGTGCTCAGCAGCTCCAGCCTGGATGGGGTCAGGGCTCGAAACAGTCAGAGCAGTTTTTTCTTTCTGTCATCATGGCTTCTCCTGTCTTGATGCACTCTGTAGGTCTCTCCTCCTCTTCCCCTGAGCTCTAGCAGCCCCAGCTTGGCTGTCATTGCTTTTTAATAGTTGGAAATTGGTTGATTGTGAGAGAGAGTGATGCTGGGGACCATCTATTCCACCATCTTGACTGGAAGTCTAAGTAGACAGTTTTAAATTAAGGGAGGTTTTAGATTAAAGACACTAATATTAAAAAATCAATATTTGAATTTCTCAATTCAATATTAATTTCTCATTAATCTCTGCATATCATATGAATGAAAGTAAATTCAACCAAATCAGTGTGATGAGAAACCAATATCTTTAACAGAGAACAAAATACTGTAAGCAGTTTCAGGGCTTTCTTGATACTAAATCAAATCAATCCAATAAAAATATTGTGGAAGTCATTGTATTTTGCCTTATTTAGTCATCTCCTTAATGCTCCCTACTCTCCCTCTCACCTCCATAAATGCCTTGAAAAATAACAGGTACTTTTATTGAATCTTTACTATTTGCCAGAAGCTCTGTAAGTTCTTCACAGGTATTGGCTCATTTAATCATCATATCAACCCTATGAAATAATAACTCTATTCCTCCCAATTTAAAGATGATAAAAATAAAGCTCAGAGAGGTTTACATTCCCAAGAACACACAACTAGTAAGAAGAGAACAGGGGTCAGATCTCAGAGGGTTGGTCCCCAAGACCCAAGCACTCAGCCACTAACTTCAGTGGTCCCTGGATAATTTTCAGTGGGTTACAGTGCAGAAATGGTCAGTCTACTTTTCATCTTTGCTCTTATGCAGGCTGCCTTATAAATAATGTCTATACACATTCCTGTTAATTTCCTTCTCTGTGTCCTAACTTTTTGTCTGTGTTCCTTATGTTCTCCTGATGGTCCCATCTGATTCCATAGTATTCTGGGCACTGTGTTGGGGGAAGCTTACTTTTTCAGGCAGTTGCTGGATGCATGGCTGACCAGTCTCATTGTCTAGATATCTGAATCTATAAAAAAATCTCATGTCAGAGATATAGGAAAATGGGAAGACTGAGTCCTGGATCTGATCATTCCCTATAGATACTAGAAAAGGGACTAAACTTCTAAGCTATAGGGCAACTTTGGATTTTCTACAAAGCTGTGGTTTTCAAATTCTTGACCACAGCCTACCATAAGAAACAGATTTTGATTACAACTCATAACCCATATATTGAAATACACAGAACTGAAAACAAAACAGAAAACAACACCTACCCTTGCTATGTGCAATGTGCTTTGAAGGTTTCTACTCTATTCTTTCTATTCCATTATATTCTGTTCTATCCTATTCTTTCTTTTTTATTTTATTTATTTATTTATTTGTCCTTTTTGAGACCAGCCGCACTGCGCTCAGCCAGTGAACACACTGGCCATCCCTATATAGGATCTGAACCCACGGCAGGAGCGCTGCTGTGCTCCCAGCACCGCACTCTCCCGAGTGCGCCATGGGCTCGGCCCTTTCTTTTTTTTTTTTTTTTTAAATGCTAGTCCAGATCCAGTAAGTTAACTTCACAATCTGCTAATCAGCCATGACTGGCAGATTGAAAACACTACCATTAAGAATTATTTCTAACTCAACATACAGTGTTTTGTTTTGTTTGTTTTTTTACTAATAATAGATTTAGAGCAAAATATGATTAATTCCATGATTATCCATGAGAAGTTTTTACGGTTCTCTGTTCCCTGTCCTTGCTGGAGATCAGGATGTCAGTAAAGGGAGCATCTTGTGAGAAAGATGTTCAGATTATACAGGAGGGTTGAGGTTGTGTTTGATTGTACATGAAGGACATTAGGGTCTTTTCTGAATACATGTCAGCTAAGATTATCTCTACAATGTTACTGTAATTCTTTCAGATAATAAGATTTGGTCACTTACATATTGGGGACAAATGAAAAAATTTGCTTGTGATCTGGGTTTTAGAGAATTATTGTTAATTAGGTTAGGTATGGTAATAGTATTGTGGTTATGTAGTAAAATATCCTCTTTAGATATGTACATTAAAGTATCTATGGGTGATGTGTCATGATGTCTATAATTTAAATTAGACTAAGAGATGGGGGACCGGCAGGTAGAGAAGCAGCTCAATACCTTGGCCAGTGGTGGCTGCTGCAGACAATGCTCTTGTCTCTCTGCCACCTCACCAGTCTCTGCAATTAAAACCCCAGTTTCTTGGGAGGGATAGAAAAGAGGAGGAAGGGAGAAACCTCCACTGACCCCTTGAAAGCTGGACATTAAAAAAGCTGGTATCATGGGTCTGGTTCTAGGAAAGATGGAGTCAGCACAATGCTCTCTGTCCCTCCCACCATATGCAGATATACAACATGGAAAGAATGCAGGGACTAGTGACTTGAGGACACTGGAAAGCAAATAGGAATGCGCAGATTGGGGATGAACACAAGAATTTGAAGTTATACAAAACTGGAATGAGTTTACCTATTTTTTTAAACTTTAGTATTGCCCAGTCTACATTCAAGGCTGCCTGAAACCTGGAAGTGGTCATCAGTGTGATAGAGCTCCAGGAGGAGTCTCTTGTTTGAGCTCGATAAGCAGAAAATGGGTTAGACAAATAGTTCCTGGATGTAAAACCAAAAGTGCAATCTGTAAAAGAAAACTGTCAGATGTCATCAAAACGTAAAACCTTTGTTCTATGAGAGACATTACTGAGAGAATAAAAAAGATGAAGTGCAAACAGCGAAAATTTTTGTAAATCACATATTCAATAAGGACTTGTATCCAGAAAGTTGTAAAAAACAAACAGCCCAATTAAAAAATATGGGCAAAACACTTGAAAAAAAACCATGAGAGGATGTATTAGTCTGTTTTTGTTGCTTATAACAAAATACCCAGAACTGGGTAATTTGCAAAAAACAAAATTTATTGCTTATAGTTTCGGAGGCTGGGAAGTCCAAAGACCAGGTAACACATCTAGTGAGGTCACTCTACAGCAATGCAGGGTGCCACATGGTGAGAATAGCAGAGAAGAGAGAGACTAACCTCCCATGTGCTCTCCTTTTAAGGCCCTCAGAACCACACCCCTGACCACCATTATTAATCCATTCACTACACATAGTCCTACAATCTAATCACCTATTCAAGGCCCCACCTTTCAATTACCATAATAGGATTTCTCACCCTCAACAGTTACATTAGGGATTAAACTTCTAATATATGAACTTTGTGGGATACAATTCAATCAATCCACGGCAGAGGATATACAGAAGAAAAATAAGCACATGAAAAATATTCAACACTTTTAGCCATTAGAGAAATGCAAATTAGAACCACAATGAGATATAACTACACCCATGTGTGGGCATTTCAAAAAGTTCATGGAAAAATAGAATTAAAAGGTAATATGAACCTTTCCATGAACTTTTTTAAGTATCCTCATATTGGAATGGCTAGAATAAAAAATACTAATAATACCAACTGCCAGCAAAGATGTGAGGCAGTTAGAACTCTCAAACATTAACTAGTAAGAATGAAACACAGTACTGCCACTTGGGAAAAGGGTTTTCAGTTTCTTATAAAGTTAAACAGTTACCAGATGACACAGCAATACTGCCACTGGTATATACTCTAGAAAAATAAAAACTATGTTCACACAAAAACTTATGCATGAATGTTCATATCTACTCCCTTCATAATTGCCCCAAACTGGAAACAAGCCAAAATTTCCTTCAGTGCACCCACTGGATAAGCAAACTGTGTTGCAAATGTATTTTGGAAAACTGGTCCTGTGACACCTTGGATAAATCTCAAAGGCATTATTTTATGTAAAATATGGCAGTCTTCAAAGGCTACATATTATTTGATTGCATTTATAGCACGTTCTCAAAAAAGACAAATATATGGTGACAACAAATCAGGGATTGCCAGGAATTACAGGTGGAGGGAGAGTGTGACTACAAAGAAGTACTATGAGGGATTTTCTTGGGGCATTTTATCCTGATTGTGATTGTGGTTACATGAATCTATACATGTGTTCATATTCATAGAACTGTATACCAAAAATGTGAGTTTTACTCTACATTGATTTAAAAATAAAAGTTTAAAAAGATGAATCAAAATTGACAAAATTTTAACAATTTTTAAATCTAGAAGATGGGTAAAAGGATAGTTATTATACTCCTGTCCTTACTTTTGTATGTTCAAGATATTTCAAAATAAAAAAGTAAAAGAAAACAGGTTTAGTACGTCAGAACACTAGATTACAGTACAGCATGACATATTGGTTAAGCAATCAGCCTCTGATTCTAATTCTTTAGGTTCAAGTAGTGGCTCTACATCTAACTAGCTGTATGACCTCAAACAAGTATTATTTATTACTGTTGTTTTATTATCTTAAACTATTGATGTAAACTGGACATTTTGGGCATCAAATCTTTGACACATTTAATCAAACTCTATGTCTCTGTATCTTTTATTCTCGAACACAAGTCAAATATAACATGGAACATCACTTTTTCTACTATTATAGTTCTTTGCTTGATCTCCTTTCAGTCTCAAAGAAATGAGAAGTTGATTTAAAAAGTACCTGGATATCATGTTGATAATTGTTTTCTAGATTTTTATTAGTTTCCCAATATTCTAGAAAATCATCTTGCCTCTTCTTGTAAGAAGCCTTTTGATTACACTGAGCCTACCTAGATAATGCAGGTTAATTTCTCCTTCTCAGGATCCTTAATTTAACCACATCTGCAAAGTCCTCTTTGTCATTTAGGTAACATATCACAGGCTCCAGGGATTAGGACGTGGAAATCTTTGGGGGGCCATTATTCAGCCTGCCACAGAGTCAACAGTGTGATGCTATTGCCAAGAAAGTTATAGAATTATTGGATGCATTAACATTTTAAATGACGTATTTTGATTATATGTAATAAATATGTGAACCATGTAGCAAACAATAAATATAATACTATATCAATGTAGTACTTGAAATAAAAAAGATTACAGTTTTACTCTATTCTTTCTTATCAGAGAATACCTAGATAATTGTGTTCAGCTTTGGGCACCACACTTTAAAATATAATCAGACTATGCATCATCAAAAAAATATTGTGAAGGGGCATAAGAAGGAGGAAATAAAATAAGAATTGGAAAAATATACTGAAGAAAAAGTTGGGAGGTGTAAGATAGCTACCTTCCCTCTCTGAAGGGACGGCATACGCAATACACATTAGAAGTGCTGTGAAAAATTTCAGTGGGTCAAACTCAGACAAGAGCTGGAAGATGATTTTAGTTCAATGGGAGGAAGAGCTGTCCACCCTGGAATGGGTTCCCCTGGGAACTATTGAATTCTCTGTCACTGCAGGCTCTAGTGCACAGATTCCTTGTGACTTATAAAAGCATTTAAGACATTGGGGGAACCCTGAGCTAGATGAGTTTCAATGCCCCTCCCACATTTCAAATTCCGTGATTTCAATGACTAAGTGTCCCTGCTTGAAGGAAGAAAAGAGAAATAGCCAGAGCCCAAGAGCCAGTGAGCAGATAAGGCTTTTGTAGTGGCCTGAATGGGCTGTTTTGACCACTGACAGATTTATGATGGAATAATTTCCTCTGTTTGTCCTATAACAAGTGTTTGTACCTCGGGTTTGCAGCTAACTTCTTGCCCTGTGAACATTTCCAGATGGATTTCAAAGAAAGGAAAGGGTTTTCCTTAAGTGACAATTAACAGAATTCCTGCTGATTAACTTTTTTCCTTATTTTCATCACAGTCAATAGGCAGCTATTTGTTTGAGGGTAATAAATCTAAAGTCTTATCATTTCAAGATAAAAGTTTACATTTATTTGCACAGTATATGATTTCCTTAATGCCTAAACTTTATGTGGAAAGTTTTATTCTGAATACAGCAATATGAACTTTATTACCCCAGAAATATTCTAACACCCTCTTGTAGCAAGTGTTACTTTCTGAGGAAGTTGTCAACCTATTCATTTTCTGTTTTTTTTTTTTTTTTGTTTTTTGTCTTTTTTCGTGTCCGGCAACGGATCGCAACCCTCAGTGTCGCGCCCCTACCCGGCCGGGACCCGCAAC
>NW_007732086.1:67350-80034 GCF_000696425.1 Galeopterus variegatus | reverse complement strand
CCGGTCTGTATGTGGGATCCGAACCCTCGGGCGGGAGCGCTGCTGCGCTCCCAAGCGGCGCACTGTAGCAGTGCACCACCGGGCCAGCCCTCATTTTCTGTTTTATGAATAAGAATTTTTCTCATAAGTTCCTCTCTCTTACTCCCTGCGATTATTTCTCATATTTTCCTCTTTTAACCCTACCACTTTCTCCCACTTCTTTCCTTTCATCCTGGTTTATTGAGGGAAAAAAAAGGGGTGGGCATCGGACTGAGTTCTCTCATCGTTCCATCACAATTCTATGAACACACCTATTTCTGCAGCCATCATCTTCCTTTTCCTTCTGTTCCAACAAAAGAAGTGTCCCTCCTTCTCAAAAGGCAAGTTCCTTCACTTCACTTCTTTTCTGGATCCGCCTACATTTTCAAGAATGTCACCCAAACTGCTCTTGTCAAGTTCATTAAGGACCTCCAAATTGCCTAATTCAAAGGACACCTTTCAGTTCATGTCTTACTTTATTGCTCATTAGAATTTGATGCAATTTTATAATTTTAATCCAGCTTTGTCTAGTGAATTTCAGTTCTATCCATCCAGATAATACATTTAAATCAATTGGATGTGTTAAGTGTCTGAAACTCAAATAGTTCAAAATTGAACTTTGATCTCCCAGCTCCTCCAAAAAAGGACAAACCTATTTCCCTCCTGTTTTCCACACCTCATTTAGTAGCTCTATCATTTCCCACATTGTCTAAACCATAACTTGGGAGCCNAAGTCTTTTGATTCTACCTCCAAGATAATTTTAAGTAAGTCCACTTCTCTTCATCTGTACCACCACCTCTAGAATTCACACAGTATTATTTCTTACCTAGACTACTACATTAAGCCTTCTCACTAGTGCCTGTTCTCCTTGGTTCCCTTCTTCACACAGCAGCTTGAGCAATCTGTCAAATGCTGCTGAGCAGTTGGCCTGAAAGGTGTCTTTTGGACAAAGAAAGTATAGATGCCTGGGCAGTTTGATATCGACTTTGCAGTTCAAGCTGGAGTGCAAAATTTGTGAGTGTGGGTAGACTGAGAAGAGTAGCGTTCTGTTGACTGAGCCCTGGGGCACTGTATTGTCTAGATGTTGGAAATATCAGAATGAACCAGCAAAGAAGACTGAGAAGTAGTCAGTGAAGTACAAGGAAACCCAGGAGAGAGTAGTGTCCTGGGAGCCAAGAAAATGAATCAAAGAGAAGGGAGTCATCAACTGTGCCAGATGTTGCTGGTAGGCACAATAAGATGGAGACAGAACTAAGGGATCATTCATTTAGCATCATGGAGGTCACAGGTGACCCTGACAAGAGCAGTTTCAGTGGATTAATGGGGGCAGAGCCAAAGGGTTCAAAAGAGAATGGGAGGAGAAAACCTGGAGACAGCAGATATACACACAATTCTTTTCAGGAGATTTTCTGTAAGGGGATTAGCTGGGGTGAGGGTGAGTTCATAACAATGGGATGGAAGGCACAGAAAATGTCACAGATGTGTTGGCAGGTGCTTATGGAAGTTCTGTTTTGGTTGCTTCTGTTTTTTCCATGAAATAGGAAGCAAGGCTCTCAGCAAAACGAGAGTAAACACTAGGGAGGAGGTTTTGGCCTTCAAAGAGGGGAGAGAGAGGAAGGTATGAAGCTGTCATCTAGGAGAGTGAATGGATTAAGAGAACGTGTTATGACTGCTACACCCGCCTAAAGTTCAGTAGTTGTGAATTTAGAATGAGACCTGTCAGTGCGGGTTTTACATTCTTTTCTTAGTAACGTGAGTCAGGGGTGCAGGTGCAGAGCAGGCTAAGCACTGGATTCAACCAGGTGGATAATACAAGGAGGCAGAGGACAAAGAATCAGTAGTTGTGAATTTAGAATGAGACCTGTCAGTGCGGGTTTTACATTCTTTTCTTAGTAATGTGAGTCAGGGGTGCAGGTGCAGAGCAGGCTAAGCACTGGATTCAACCAGGTGGATAATACAAGGAGGCAGAGGACAAAGAAAGTTGAAGGTAGTTCATAGGAGTGATTATAGTGATTGACTCTAATCCAGCTGAGTAAGAAGGGAAAATAGGACTTGTGAGAGGCGGGTTGCCATGTAATAGTGGTGGGTCAATGGGATTACGGGGGTTGAAAGCTGTTGGATAACCTGTCGGGTCAGATGTTAGGGTATTTCGAGAGTGCAAGTGGAAAGAGAGGATGTAGATGGTAGTGAGCAAGAAAGCTGCTTGAAACTGATACTATGGGTTATAATTATTGGTAATTATGGATTAGGGGCATTTTCCCAGAATGAGGGACTGAAGCAGAGAGACAGAATTGGAGTTAGTTGAGAGGCTATGATATGAGAAAGATCATTTATATAGATATTGAAAGTATTATGAGTTATGGCCAGAAAAGTGTTGGCAAGAGGAACAGCGAGCCAGGAAGTAAATCTGCAAGGACTCGAGAAGGATGACTCAGGGGTCTACAGATGACTGCAACAAAAATGAATAATGTATATTTGTAGCCTGATGACATAGAATATTCAAACCTGGGAACCATAGGACAGTAAAACTAAAATCGTAATGCTAGAATGTAACAGATCTCATAAAAAAGGCACAAAGTGCTATGACAATGATTTTCAAATTTTAGCAAGCATCAAAATATTTGTCAAATGATTTGTTAATACATGGATAGCTGGGCCCCACCCACTCAGAATTTTTGATGCAGTAGTGTTTAGGTGGGGACCTGATAATTTGCATTTCTAACAAGTTCCCATGTGGCACTGATGCCGATGGACCAGAAACTACATTTCTAGAGCCAATGTACCACGAAAATTCAGAAGAGGGGGGGATTGCTTCTGGCTGGAGAGATCAAGGAAGGTTTTTGGAGAATATTCTTTATTTCTCTACATATGCTTAGAAAGAACAGCTTGACCTCCTCAAATACCATTTACTGACTAATTAGAGAAGAAATCATACTTTTTGTGTTGGATCATGTGAGGTGTAGAGAAAATGTGGTTACATCATTTGTCTAAAACTTCATTGTCTAAAACTTATCTGATCTTCATCACAAGGCCTTACCTGCTGGATAGCCAGGAAACAGTTGACTTCAGTCCTTTCCCATTTAAAATTTGATTAGGTTACAAAAATGGAAACAATCTCTTTAGGTCAATGTCTATTCTCTTTTGGATAAGATGTTTGGTCTTTTAGATTTCATCTGGCGGGATGTGGTTTTGTGACCTTGTGGGTTTGGGGAATGGGGCCCTCAGTTCACGTGGTGTCCTTGCTCTGTGCTCTGGCTTCTCAGTTGTCAGCAGCAACATCTCTTGTCTGCCAGGTTGCTGCTCACGCTCCTAGTGTTCTTGGCTGAGGTCTGCCACTCCTGTAACTCATGGTCCAGTGGTTCTCCTTGACTGAGTTGGCAGTACCTTGCTCACTGCGGTCCCCTCTGAGTTTCTGCCCTGTTCTCTATCTGGCCCATGGCCTAGTAAGTTATGGGATCATCTCACCCTTGACCATAGAGGGGGGAGGGATTTGCTGCAGTGGCCCTGTGGCAACTCCATTGGGTCTCAATTCATGTGCCTTCCTTTTCTCACCATTAGGACCAGCACCTTGGCTCCTAGCTATACCACTTTGGGGACCTGGTCTCAAGTATTTCTCTCTGCCCAATTATACCGGATCACCACTTTTTCTCTGACAGGCACCCTGTCTTCTGTGTTAGTGTGAGGATTGCCTGTGAGGCAGCCTTCTCTCTGAACCCTAACTGGGAGCAGGGCAAGAGGCCTTCTGCCCTTAGCATTGCCCTCAAACCAGCCAATGAGACTTTTTCTCTCCTCCTGTCTCCTACTGAGGAGATCAGAGCACCTCATCTTGCCTCCTTTCTTGTCCTTTCTTTTCTCTACTTCATGCATTCTAAGATGCACTCTCCACTCCCTCCATACTTTAACATCTTTGCAATTGGGTCTTAGGATTCATGTCATGTCCTTATTTAATTAGCAGAAATTTTTCTTTCTTGGTGGTATAATGGTGCACCACACAATCAATGCTGTCTTAGATTTTATAAAATTCAGCATTTCTGCATTTCTCCTTTATCATGTTCTTCTACCTTTCACTTTAGACTCAGGGCTGGGTATGTTAATAACACCAGAGGCATTTTTCCTACCCTGAGTCAGATGTTCCTTGTTAAGTCAGAGGTAAAGAATTGAGTAAATTCTTTTTCCACAAGCCTGGCTTTCTGCTGTAATGGCTTGATAAAAAAGCCCAAACAGTCCATTTAATCCCTAGTATAATAAGCTTGCAGGGCTTAATCTCTGAGGTAGAGGCTGCATTAAAACCTAATTTAAGAGAAGAAATAAAATGCATCTGTTTAATATTTGTGAAATGAAGGTGATGCTTGTTACACTTTTAAAAAAATTAAAGCAAAAAGTACTTTCATAAAGGTATTTGGTGATATGATGGTAACAGTTTCATACATATAGTAGTGTCTCAAATTTTAATTGCTAATAATGATAACTATCTTTCTAAAGTTGATTGGAAAGTATTAATATAGGTTGAGTCATTTTTAAATTCAATTCTTTATAATTGAAATAAGCATTTGAAAAACAAGGCACATAAAATTTATTCATAATGGAAACATGTTAATGATCTATTGCTTAGTGAGAAAAGCTGGTTTCCAAATGGTTTGGATAGGATTATTTGATTTTTGTAAAAACATATTATTCATATAAGTATACATAAATAATAAATGCTAAAAGGATACATCAAGATGATTAAGCACTTACCTCTGGAAGGATATATATTTTTTCTATTGTTAATCTTTATATTCTTTTTTGACTATAAACATGATTTATTTATATATTATTTAAAAAATTAGGCATAGGTACTGTTATCAGGATTAATACAGAAAAGAAAGATTTGCATATGATACAATAATTTGAGAATAGAATGGAAAGGTGGTGGTGTAATTCCTGATTTATAGGTGAGTCACCTGTTATTTAGTTATTAGTTTTTTTCATTTGTAAATTGGGAAAAAAATGATATTCATCTAGGTGTGGGGATGTTATCAAGTCTGGGAGTGTTGCACTTGCAAAATCAGTAGGAAAACTGAGTTCAAAGCAAAACAACAAAATAGAAAGCAAAATCAGATACCTAAGCTCAAACCCAAGAATTTGGCTATTTCATTATCGAGTGAGTCATCGAGAGAACTGCTTCAAATCTCCACCTGGTTTTGCATTGTTAGTAAACACCAACAGAAATACCCACAAAATTAAATGTTTTAACTTCTGCCGCTATAAAATCTTAAGTAATTTTAAAATATTAACTGAAAATTAAATATACAAATGTCACCTTATTATTGCTCGCTTAAGGATATTAAAGGTAATTAATTCTGTTGATTAGGTTATTTTTCATAATAGGATTGAGTAATGCCAAGTTCATGATCATTGATTGCTTTCACTTCTCTCAGGCACACCTGCTCCCATAATACATTTTGGAGCATAAATTAAGTTGAACAAACTGATGGGAATTTCCTGTTCATCTGGAATAGTCGAGTGCTATAGTGAGATAAAAGAACTTTCATTTTAAGGTTAATGGCGACATTGTGAATATCTGCTGGAGATATCGATTTGATCTGTACACAATTTGTTGCAAATTTATATGGTGATTTTCTTCAGATTTTATAAAATTTAATAATACAAGTTTTTGGAATTGTACCAAATAGAGAACAGATGTATTTTCTGCTAATAAAGTTCAGTTTGAAGAATTCCTGTTAACTCAAAATAAACATGAAAAATCCAAAAGTGGACAAGCTGAATATGCAGCTGGAAGCTATTAAGCATTTTCATAAAAAATGAAGAGACTGATAATAAATGAGAAAATGCAATTTATTTTTGTTTTCTCAGAAATATCACCCAAGAAACAAATTCTAGTAATTTAATTACATCCAGCACAGTTTTGTTTGCATTTACTGATATCCTCCTTATTTTCAGACCTATAATGCCAGCATTTCCCTCCCCCACCCTTCACTATACCTATTTGAGTGTAGTTCAACTGGATGTAAAATTAATTTTGAAAATTCTAAAAACTATTAAAATCTGTGATAAGTGACAAAGTTGTTCTAAGCAGTCCTTGTTAGGTTAGGCCAAGAGAATTTTGTAATAAGAATCTATATTTAATATTAATATTTAGACAGTTAAGTCTCTGTTATATATGCAGAGCATGTTATTGAGGCATGATTGTGATATGAAGGTTTTTCCTTCCTGGCCTTCAGTGAGGTGTTAGCTCAGGTTACTTGAAAATTGCTAATGAACAGTAGGTAGTTGATATGTGATGTTTGTTGGCTTGAAAATCACTACAATTTCCTGCTTTACTTTGAATTTGTACATGTGTCTTTATTATCCACATTAATACATACTAACTTAAACAAGACATAAAACCAATTAATTATGTAGCCGCAAATTAAATTTGTTCATGTGTGACATGAACCCCAAATATACTACACTCTTGATGAAAATTAATATGCAAATTTCAAGTATGTATAACTTTTGAAAAATTCATAGATTTGTCTTCTTTAGATGTCATAAAACACAGTTGCGTCAGTATACTTATATTAAAGATACTACCAAAACAATAGGAAATTTATACACACAGAAAACATTATGTATCTATTTTAATTTGTGATAAGTAATGGAAACAAATTATAAAAAATGTTTGGCTTTTATAAGTAGAAAATACTATTCACAAAACCAAATTGTTTAGCTATTTTATTGAGCTAATAATTTAATGTTTTTTAATGTGAAAATATTTGACAGCCCTCAATTGTAGTACACACTGCTCAAGTCTGCCTGTTAATTATCTTAAACATATGTTTTGAATTTTTTTAAAAATGTATTCCTTGGAGGGCATGGAATACGGATTGTTGATGGGTGACAGTTATGGTTTGATTTTTTTTCCCCCGCAGAGCACCAGTTTTCTAAACTGTCATCCCGCTTCCCCAAGTGCTTTTTAATAACATACTTGTACACAACAATAATCCCTAATACAGAACTGTGGCAGTTAAAGAAAATCTGGAGCTTAATTTTTATCGTGAAATTGAAACAAAGTCAAATTTAATTTAAACTTTAACATTTTGCTCAGAAAATAAAGAGGAAAATAACAACCTTAGTAATGGAGGAGATTTTGCCTACCTCTCCCTAGCTGTAGCTTCTGGTAAGAGCATGAGAAGGGAGTTGTTCATGTGTTTTCTCTGTGTCAGTAGCACCATACCTTTGAGAGTGTGAGCATCTGATAGTTCTTGATGTGATTCTAATGCTTTAGAGGTAATCTTTTTTACTTTATTCAGTTTTCACCTTAATTCTGATTTTAGAACTCAATCTTCAAATGAGGTGCAACTGGGCTGTGTAATTCATAAAATATTCAATGCTGATTTTTTTCTTTTTCCTAAATACCTATCCAATTTCACATGGTTTACAAAAATGGGCTGGTGTTTTCTAAGGGATAGTTAGATCAAACTCCTTGCAGGCAGAAACAGCTTCTTGTTCACTCTTGTATAACTACCATTTAGCATAATGCTTGGCACATAGTAGGTGCTCAGTGAATATTTGCTGAATGAGTAACGTGACTGCCAGTTTGTCCAATTAACTTTGGATAAGCTATCACATTTTAAGTACTATAAAATGTCTTTCATGTCATGCTTTCACGTCTACTTGCTTTATATGAACACTGTCAGATTGATGACAACATTGATTTTGTGTCCAAGTCCTGTGCCTGATTGGCTACAAATTGACCCAGTCATGGAAGAAAAGAACACAGAGAGACTCAGTTTGGGAAAAAATGAAAGCTGATACTTCCATTAGTCTGGGAGAAGAAATGGGTGGATATTTAGAAACGAAGCAACGTGAAAAGCTTCTAACTCAACACAGACACAGATGGAAGCTATATTACGAATAAACATGAGTGGTGCCTGGTGGCTGATACAGTTTGGATTGGAGTTGCAGCAGGGGTGAGGGTAGAGAGAATGGAGATCTTTTCCCCATTTTCCCATCTTTTGTTTAAGAATAGGCTGACAATAAGAAAATTTATAAAGAAAAAAAGATTAAATATTGTTAGAAGAAAATACTAGTGATTGAAAAATGATTTTAAATTGTAAGAATGCAAAGTAAATTTAATGTAGACTTATAATGTAGCTGCCAAAAAACCAGGATGGTAGAAATTTACACAGATGTGTGTGTGCTTTTGTTTGGGGGGAATGGCATGTATTAAGAATTCTTAGAATCAGAGATACAGGCAATTATGGAACGACTCTAGGAGACAATATTTCAAATGACGTGAAAATGGAAGAATTGCGACTTGCAGGTAAAATAGCATGTTTATCAGAACCAAACAGAATGGATACTGCTGCTTACCCTCTAGTTCCATACACTGCCATTTACACATTCTCTCAGAAATTCTATATTATGGGCAGATCCTTAAACACTCTGCAGGGAAGTGAGCACATATTCAAAACCTGGTATTCTGTTATCTTAGTTTGCACATAAATATGGGTAGGAAGTGACGTCCAAGGCAGGTGTCTAGCCTTTTAGGGAAATGAAAGTCTGTGAGAAGCTGTTGTGAAGGGTACGCAATTAGAAAAAAATTTTGAGTTGTCTTTAGTGTAAACCTATTTCAATAGGAAAAACATTGGATTAGATTTACTCAAGTCTTAGAGCATTCCCAAGAGTAGACAGAAGCTGATTTGGGAGAGTGTGGGGAGCTGCGTTTAGGTCCATACATTTGACTATCTGTCAAAACCTCCTATTGAGAAGAGTTTAGCATTTTCTCTCTCTGTCAAAACTTCTGTGTCATTTATTGCAAGGTTTATTCAATACAATGGCTGCTCCAGTTTGATAAACAGATTGCAATGCTGAGTGAGACCAAATCCTTGCTTAGCCTGTCGCCCATGGCTGAGGCAAACATAGTTACAAGTTTAGTTGCAACACTTTCCTGGAACATGGTTACCAGAAACAAGCAGACCCCAAACACTGATAAGGTTGTCATGGAAAACTACATTCCAATCTCAAATCTATTCCTGACAAGAAGGGTGGATTCGAATCCTACAGGCTTCTTGAATTTCATACATTTTTTTCTACTAAGATGTTCTGAAAGATGCCAGGAGATACTGGCCCAGCAAAAATGAATTACTAAAATGCCGTGAAGCTGTATGTGTTCTGCTTCTGATTTCACTACAAAGAACATGATAAACATTTTCTTAAAAGTATGCATTAGTAGGAAAAGATCAATTAAAACATCGAAAGACAATCTCCCATCACATCTTCTGCAGGATTGAATCTGGTGATTCCATCTTCTCTTCCTCTACTTTGGTCTACCATATCATTACTAAACTTTGTTTGAAATAGTTTTTCTCATAATTTCGTCATTGGGAATTTTTTCTCTTAAAAGCAAACATCACTTATTGTTGTATGGTTATGTTCTTCATTTAAAAAGTAATAGATATTCTCTAAAACACTAGGAAAGTAGAAAAAATTACCCGTAGTTTTAGCATGCAAGTCATTTTTCTTGTATATTGTTTTATTCCTACATTTTAGTGAGGGTAATCACTATAGAAATTCTATCCTGCTTTTTAAATCATCTTATAAGTCATTTTATATATCATTATATATTCTTAATAAGAATCATTGACTACATTCCATGTCAGCTACTACAGTGTAGTACATCACTAATTTGCTATTATTCAATATTTACTTTGTTTCCAATGTTTATTATTATTACTAATTCTATGACAAACATAATTATGAATACAGTTTTTTTATTTATGAAAGTATTTCCTTAGGATATAGTCTACACTTCCAAATTGCCATTTAAAATGGTTGTACAAGTTATGTGATTGGTTGTTTGGCTATCAGTATTGGTTATGATAATGAAAAAACTTTTTTGCTAGTCTGACACATGACAAATGGTATCTCACTATTATATTACTTTTAATTTTTGCTTACAAGCAACCTTTGCCATAATATTTTTCCCATTTTGTTATTTCCTTTTTAATTTTGTTTGGGTTTTGACAAAAAATTTAAAGTTGTATGAATTTAACTTGATATTTTGCTTTATGTTTTTATATTAATACATGCATATTTCTAAGCGAAGAAATCCCTTGTTTATAGGGTAGTAAATATTCGATTCCCTTTTCTTTGTTGTACATACATATTTTATGTTGAATGACGATATATTAATCTGAATTTATTTTTATTTTGACATATGTGATATCCTAAAACTGCTTAGCTGATATTTTCCATATAAGTAAATAATCATCTCAACATTATTTCTTGAATAATCTTATGTGTTCCCATTGATTTTTGATGCTTCCTTTACCATATAGTGAGTTCTCACTAATAATTGGGCCTATAGAACTGTGGCACTTTGCCTATAGGAACAAATAACCAGTACAAAACAGCTTCCCCCATCTCCGGACGGTTGCTCTGAAATGCAAAAGAAGTACAGGACAGAGTTCTTGACTTAAATAAACTTAAGATTTGGTTGGGTAATCAGGACACGTGTGACTGAAATAATGCACAGGAGCAGATCCACAGTACTGCAGTTCAAACTGTAAGTACACATGAGAGGAAGCCAAGGTAAACTTGGGGTACACCAGGTAGATAGGGGGTGAGAAAAAGGACTCCAGGAAGTTCTCCTTGGGTTTATCCCACCTGGTTTTCCCCTTTTCTGAGTTATGGTTCTACTTTCTCTTTTCTCCCCGTGTAAATTACTAGTTGGGTGACTTTGGGTAGTTTCCTTAACTTCTCTAAGTCTCAGTTTCTTCATCTGTAAAATGGGGTAATAATAGCAATGATTTCATGGACTTGTTAGATAATATATGAAGAGTGCTCTGCACAGTTACTCAAATGTGAAAGTTACTAATATATGTTAGTTTCCTTCCTCACAGTTCATGTCTCTCTCCTCTATCAAAACTTGCTCTCAAACTGTTCATTCCCGTTGGCATTTACCAATCAGTGAGGACAGCCTTTGTAGTCTGTTTCCATTGATTAAGACAAGGTTAAAATTCCTGATGTAAACTTTTAAGAGCAGTCCAGAAATCCTGGGGGATCTTGGAAACTGGTCAATACTTTGAGAAATCTCTTTTAATTTGGATTTTAGGAGTTTAGCGGCCCAAGCTCTCTTTCTTATGGGCCACGAGGTCTCAAAGAGGTGAAGGATGGTCAAAAGTCTGCATTCCATCTTTCCTGTTATCATCCAGGGGACCACAAGCACGACAGCGTTCTCTGGTGTCAGGTGGCAGTTTTCTCTGTGGCTTTTATCTGCTCCTTTCTTTGAAGAGATAAAAACGTATCAGCTTGTAGAAGGCAGAGTTCCCTGTGACATCTGTGGGTGGTTTGTCTCCATGGAGGATATTTTGGAAGGAAACTTGTAAAGAGTGGTAGCACCTACAAAAGGGACAGCCTGGCCTCGAATTTCTTAATTGGAAGTGACTTAATATGTAAGACTTGTCGACATGTCTGAGATGGGGAAAAGGAATTGGAAGAGACAGAAAGATTGATGGAATGAGGGGGACCACTGGACAGGTTACATGCTCACTCTCTGGCATGGTAAAAATGCCTGGATCCAGGACTGGCTACATAATTTGCAGGGCCCAATGCAAAATGAAATTGCGGGGTTTCTTGTTAAAAAATGATCAAGAATTTCAGGATCATGCTAGCAAAACACCAAATCAAGCACGGGGAACTTCTAAGCATGAGGTCCTGTGCCACTGCACAGGTTGTACCACCATGAAGAAGACCATGAAGAATCTTCATGGTCAAAAGGAGGCCAGACTTGCTAGAACTCCACCCAAGAGTGTGGTCTGCCTATAGGGGATACTTTCAGGGGTGGAGTGGAGGGGATTGCAAGAAGTTAGGTTGGGACCAGCTCTTCCACTTCAAAGAACTGTGCACTGCAGAGGTCCTTCAGAGCTACTGAAAACCTCACCCATGTGCCCAATAGAGAGCCAGCATTGACACCCAGCTGACAAGAAGTCCTCTGCAACCAGTCTGCATTGACTGGATGAGCAGTGAGTGTCAAGGGAGGACTGAAATCACACACCAGTTCAGAACGGTACATTTGCTCTTTTCATCCTGCTTTTACCTCCCTATCCCAACATCCAAGGGGCTAAAATGTGAAGATGTCTGGATAGGAGTAAAAGAGCAGAACACGCCCCCTTCCTCATGACTGACCCATTCATTTAAGGAGAACTGGAAGAGATGAGACCATCCCAACATCCAAGGGGCTAAAATGTGAAGATGTCTGGATAGGAGTAAAAGAGCAGAACACACCCCCTTCCTCATGACCGACCCATTGATTTAAGGAGAACTGGAAGAGATGAGACCAACATTTTAAACTGGACTGGACTGGGGTGTGTGTGTGTGTGGGGGGGGGGCGAGCGCACATGCATGTGCGTGTGTGTATTTTAAAAACTGAAAATACTCTAAATCCAAGGACTTTTCTTGAAATATCATTAAGGAACAGAATAGGGATCCGAACCCTCGGACGGGAGCGCCGCCGCGCTTCCCAAGCGGCGCACTATCCAGTGCGCCACCGGGCCGGCCCAGAGACCAACATTTTAAACTGGACTGGACTGGGGTGTGTGTGTGTGTGTGGCAGGGACGAGCGCACATGCATGTGCGTGTGTGTATTTTAAAAACTGAAAATACTCTAAATCCAAGGA
>NW_007732086.1:63300-67107 GCF_000696425.1 Galeopterus variegatus | reverse complement strand
TGTGTGTGTGTGTGTGTGGCAGGGACGAGCGCACATGCATGTGCGTGTGTGTATTTTAAAAACTGAAAATACTCTAAATCCAAGGACTTTTCTTGAAATATCATTAAGGAACAGAATACATAAATTTGATAGTGCATTGTTGAAAGGGAATGATTTAAAAACCCATATTTTACTTGTACCTCATGAAGCAGACTTCTCAATAAACCAGTTATATATTAAAAATTGTATTTATTACAAGGCAGGGGAGTGAAGAAAGAAATTCATGAAACACTCGGTTACAGAGAATAGACTGCAAACACTTTTACTTCTAGTATTGATCTGAGGATAGCCAAGTGAATACTGAATATAAATTACCCTGAAAACATCTCCAGTGGAAGAACTCTTTACTGGAACCTATGTTTAATATATTCAATCCTTTGGGAGTAAACATTTTAAATATTACAATCTGCTCTATTTATTACCTATCCCTATAGATTTTTAAGGGCATGGTGACTTGGGCTTTTGCTGGAGTTACTCATGGTCTCAGTATAGGATACTCTGAATGCCATTTGGTTGACTACCATTCTTATCACCCAAAGTAATATAAATATTTAAGCATTCAAAAATCTACATTAGTTATTTATTATTTCATTTATCTATCAAATATTTATTGAAGACCTAAATGGGTATTGCTAGGCCCCATGAGGGATAAAACACGAATCAGATACTGATCTCATTCTTGGATGCTTCTAGTTTGGTAAGACTCAAGATGTACAGAAATAACAAGAAGGCAAGGTGGAAAGCATTGAGAGGTACCTTAAAAGGGATGTGTCCCTGGACCAGGCAACTGGGCTCTTCCATGGGATCTGAGTTTTAGAGGACCCCATTCTGGGCTAAGGGGACATGCCTACCAAGAGGTCGAACTTCCTTTTTCTCCTCCTTCTAGATTATGTTCTGGGTATCTAAGACCCCTGAATCTCATGCATAAATGGTTTTCCTACACAAATTCCCAAGTGTAGACTGTATAGCTGGTGTGAAAAAGAGCAGCCTAAGGAGTGGCCAAGGGATAGCTGTCTGCAGGGGTTGTGGGTAGACCTTGAAAATGTGGGCCAACTCTCCCTGTACTACCTTTAACAGTTTATTAGCTTAATTAGTAACTTTTAATATTTAGACTATGTTACAAGGGCCTCCAATCACTCTTGCCATGGGGACCCACGAAGGTTAAGGGCAGGTTGGCCTGGCTATGGGAATTCAGGAGGAGGGAGGACTTTGCCTTGGCAGTATCTGGGAAGTTTCACTGGGGTGGTGGAGCTTGAGCATGCAGAGATGGGAGAAGGGAAGGAGGAAGGGGTATTTCTGGCAGTGGGAACATCACAGTCAAACGCATGGAGACTAAAAGTGACAGCTTATATGTGAAAAGTATGGCTTTCCTGGATTTCAGGAATGGAAGAGTAGAAACTAAGGTTGTAAAGGGAGGAGACCAGATGATGGATAGTGTGGAATTCTGGGACACAGTGAGTGAGGGTTTGGTGAAGTGTCTGGTATTCTCAGCACAGGAGAATCCATTTAGAGGGACTGATGATGTTCACATCCAACATTTACATCAACAGGTTAAGGCCTTTGAACTTCTTTCTGTAGACAATGGGTGTCATTGCAGGTTTGAGCAGGTTTGGTGAGATCAACTTTGCAAGCAGAGAGCTCTGGTTTGTGATGGGGATAGCAAGCAGGAGCAACTGGAAGGGGGTGTAGACCAGTGAGCAGGCAACAGTATAGAACAGAGCAGTGGGTGTCATTGCAGGTTTGAGCAGGTTTGGTGAGATCAACTTTGCAAGCAGAGAGCTCTGGCTTGTGATGGGGATAGCAAGCAGGAGCAACTGGAAGGGGGTGTAGACCAGTGAGCAGGCAACAGTATAGAACAGAGCAATGATAGAGGGGAAGGTAGAAAGGAAACATGTGTGAGACAGTAGAAAGGAAGAAATAGGTAGAGAAAAATAAAAACTGACCCCAAGGCTTTTCGGGAATCTTTGGTGGCCAGCTAATCATGCCAATGCATAAAAATGAACAGATCCAGTCCCCACACTATACTGGATACCTACGTGGGTGGTGGGATGGGGTGAGGAGGAAGAAAGATACTGGACTTGGGTACATGGCTTGAAGTTTTTACCTGTTCTTTCACACAAGCAATCATCCACTCACTTTGTTATGTGTTGTCCACAGATAGTTTGTGCTTTGATGAAACAAAGAACATTCATGATTTCGATAGGTAATTGTTAAGTATCCATTGGCTGTATGGCATAGCACTGTGCAATATGGGGAACCACAGAGTGTAATGCATGGATCCCTTGGATACACAGAAACTCCCATTACCAGGTCATCACCTTGTTCCATCTCAAGCTTTTTAATTACTTGTATGCCTAGTATCTTGGACGCTCAACAGTAACATTGTGTGTGGGCAGAGGAGGGTTTCTATCATGTAATAGGCATTTCTAAGTTGCTAAGTAATCTTTTCCAAAGGAGAACACAGAAGTAAAGAGAAGATTTGTGAGCTGCATGGTAAGGCAATGACTAGGTCCAGTTTATCTCAACACATACAGCCTTTGCACTGGGATTTCCTGGATTCAGTGTCTATTCTCTTCTATCCTGCAGGCTTTCGAAATACACAATTAGAATATTAAGCTTATTCTTTCATATCCCACTACGTGATTACAAGTCTCAACCAAAACCATTTTTTAATTTTAAGACACACAAGACATCTTTGAACTGCCAGTTAAACTTTGGCCAGTTGCACAATTTGGCACACACACCCAGAGTTCCTCCGCCTTTCCAAAAACCTTGCTCTGTGGGGATTACTTAGGTAGCAATTTTTTGATTGGGTGCCTAGTGTCATAACCGCCACCCAGAGTCAGCCTCCTCCACGTCTTCCAGAAGGGTAGGGCAGAAGGCTTTTAAAAGGATGGTCTCAGACGACTGCTGCAAAAGCAACAGAGAAGGCGTGGAAACGTCCCGCCCCCACTTGGGTTTATGGCTGCCAGAGCTTTAAGAGTCAGCATTTTAAGAGCTTTAAATGTAAACAAGCGCGACTGTCAGGGAGACGTGACAGTGGGCTTCGGAGGTGGCAGGTTAACCGCGGCCCGGCGGGGGGCAGCGCAGGAGGCGTGGCCTCGGAGGCCAGGGGAAACCTCGGCTCCGCCCAGCCCGCACCGCCGCCTGCGGGCTACGAAAAGTGCTGGCTCGGCCAAGTGACGTTCACCTCCGTGGGGGCTCGTGTCCACCTGGACGTCTGCTGACGGGCCAAGTCTCCCTAACGCCATATACTTGAGATAAACACCCACACTCCCTGCTCGAAGTCGTCCCTTCCTTCCTCCTCCCTCTCTTTCACTTCCTTTCTTTATTATGCATTTAATTTTTATTTGTCGTGTTTCTCTTACTTCGACGCCTTCCTCCCCCTTGGTCAGCAAATTGCACCCCCACCCCGGGCTCCGGCTCCACCTTTTCGCCCCCCCGGCGTCTGGCTGGCTCGCCCCACTGTGCCCAGTCCCGCTTGGAGCCCGCCCCGTCGCCAACTCTCACCCTCCCCTGCCCCCCTTCTAGCGCCTTCACTTCCCCAGGCAGGGACTGTCGCGCCCCGGGTCCGGCCTCTCCAGGCGCCCCTCCCCGGTCCAGGTCCCCCGCCGCCTCACCAGCGCCGCCCCGCGTTTGTCCCCGCGCCGGCCAGCGCCGCCACCACCAGGGCTCCTCGGGTGGCCCGGCCTCCCCAGAGTCGCCCGCCCCGGCCCAGCTCCGCCCCCTGCCGCCGCTCCCTGATTGGCCGCCCGCCGCCTCCTCCCG
>NW_007732086.1:60506-62300 GCF_000696425.1 Galeopterus variegatus | reverse complement strand
GTGCCCTCCGCCGCCGCTCCCGGCCGCTGCCGTCCTGCGCTCCGTTCCGCCTCTGTCCGGAGAGAGCGCGGCGAGGGCGCGGGGAAGAGGAGGGACGTCCACGCTGGAACATGCAGCAGCATGTCTGATAAAATGTCCAGCTTCCTCTACATAGGGGACATCGTGTCCCTGTACGCGGAGGGCTCGGTCAACGGCTTCATCAGCNCCGCGGTGGCCGGGCCGGCTCTGCGCCCGCAGACAGCGCCGCGCGCTCGCAGGAAGCTGCCCCGAGAGGCGAGACTCTCAGCAGCTTCGGAATCTCGAGCTCAGAGACACCGAAAAGGAGGAAGTGATTCAAAAGCCCCAGACAGGCCCGGCGAGGAAGGCTTCGCTGGCGTCTCCGCGGGCTGTTTTGATTAAAATGCGTGTTTGTTTTCCCCTCAAGGTAGAATACAACACCTCCTCTTCCCGTCCTCTCGCTCCGGCGCTCAGCCCCTTGTCTCTCGGGGCCGGGTTTGAAAGAGCAGTGGGAGAAAGTCTGTGGCCTTGACATGAAACTCAAGCGACGTGGTGAGCCAAAGTGTGGCTTTGTCCTGAGGCAGGAGCTCGCCGTCCCCTCTTCCCTGAAGTAATTTCCTTTTGGTGACACGGGCAGTCTAGGGGCGGCCGCCCCGCACCTCGGAGGTGTCTCAGGGCCTCCTGTGTTCTAGAGCTCAGACCCGCTTTCTCCCCTTCCCCGGCCTTGGACCACTGAAATACGGAACCTCTCCTGGAACTCAGCCACGTGCAGGGTGTTCAAGATTCGAGCTGACGTATGAATGGGGGAAATTATATTCATATATATAATATACATATAACTAAATGGTAAATGGGACCTCTTTGATTACTAGTGTTTTCTCTCTGTCCTGATTGAGAATACCTGTGTGCAGTTTAATCACACACTGCAATTTATCTTGATGCACAGGTATTTTTTTGTTACTTCATGGTCGCAGCACTTGGTCTCCCCAGTCTTAGAGATTTCAGGCGGCGGAACTGGTGTTTCCACTCCTGGCTGGTCACGTTTTCAGCTGTTCGGTTTGGGGGCACATAACCTAACATGCAGCGTCCCTGGATCTTGACTAGAAACTGTGTTGTAACTGAGTGCTGCCTACTCGACACTGGGATGTGGAAGTCACCGGTACTTCCACAGTTCCTGTTATTTGTGCATTTCCCCTAATGAGTGAAAGAAGGGGGGTGGATTTAATTTAATCCCTTTTTCATCAATGTTGTTTACTTGTGAAACTGAAGCGTGGAAGGAAGAAATATCAATGGCAATTGCCTATGTTGGGTTTGTAAATTATGACCTGCCATTGTTTCTGAGAGAATTTGTAGTACCAGTCCCGTTGGGGGCCCCCAACAGCATTTTGCAGATGAACTCTGTTGCACTTCACCCTACATAGACTGTCTATGTGTGTAATGTTCTTAAACAGGAAATGTTCGAGAGGCAGAATGCTTGGGGTTCGAATATTGGTTCTTCCACTTGTAAAGCTTGTGACTCTGAGCAAGTTACAAAATCTCTCTGTGCCTCAGTCTCCTAAGTTCTAAAAATGGGAATCAGGGGCAGCCAGTGGCTCACTCGGGAGAGTGTGGTGCTGATAACACCAAGGCTGTGGGTTCTGATCCCTATATAGGGATGGCCGGTTAGCTCACTTGGAAGAGCCTGGTGCTGACAACACCAAGTCAAGGGTTATGATCCCCTTACCGGACATCTTTGAAAAAAAAAAAGAAAAATGAGAATCATAATGGTTTCTGCCTCATGTGGTTGTGGTGAGGAAG
>NW_007732086.1:58105-59328 GCF_000696425.1 Galeopterus variegatus | reverse complement strand
ATATTCTTTTTCTGAGATAGATTGCTCAGAGGTTCAGATAACTTTATAGGATTTTAGAAGTCAGAAGTTGGGTATGACCATCCTCCCTCTTGGTAGTACCTGCTTCTGAGTATCTTTTCAAAGGACAGGTATAGTAAAAGTCATTGCTCGTGTGTCCTGATGCAATTTCCTGGCCTTCACTGAATAGTGTACTTGAGTAGGTTCTCAAGGGCAGCATGATGCTAGTGTGGGACTTAAATGGGTCCTGGATTGAGAGAATCCCTATAGAATAATCAAGACAAACTATACAATTAAAAATGCAGTGATATCTCACTAAACAAATAATGGCATGCTGCATTATCCCTATAACGTATAAATATATAGCAGTTTTCTGCTTTGAAAATAGGCAGCTCTGAAAACATGTTACTTTTTAAAAATTGGGAATATCAAATAGAATTAAACCTGGATTCTTTAATTATCTTATTAATGAACGTTTCCAAACTCTGCTGTACAAATAATGAGATATACAAATAATGTTGCAGAAACTTCTAAGTTGCTTTCAGAAAGCATCTGGCACCTTTAGAAAGGCTCATTTAATTTCGAGGGAACATACTGTCCATTTTCTGTTCTTCTAAATATTAAATTTAAAAGTTATACAAGAGAGAAGAAGAAACTTAGGAAGAATGAAATGAATTTGTTTTCCTAACCTTAAGTCTTACATCGTGATAGAATTTTCTGGGTTCTTGTGCCCAGATAGGTAGGTTTGCCCACGTCGCCTTGTAATCTTCTATTCTATCTCTAGCCTTCATAGTGTGTATTTCTGAGGGAGTTGTTAGATAAGATGTTTAAACTGAATTTTGGCCTTGATCACTAAACCATAATTTAAAACTGATGCATTCTGTGCTTATCTCATTGGTTTTTATTAACATGTAAGTAGTTTTTAAGGTTAGGGATTCTGTATATAAAATAATTTTCTAAAATTCAGGGAAGAAAAGTTTCAACTATTGAGAAATAATTTCATAATGGCTTAAGGTCATGGAATATAACATCTGATACTTTTATCCTGAGCAATCACTCTGATCACTTTGAATGTGATTATTTTGTTCCCTCTGCTTTCTATACATGACACTGCACAGTATTTTTTTTTGTTTTGTTTTGTTTTTTTTACATGGCCACGCTTGTTTTTAATGTTTAGGACTTTCATTAGGCTGTGGATCCACATTGTCCTCAGATTTTTAGGAGTT
>NW_007732086.1:54259-57655 GCF_000696425.1 Galeopterus variegatus | reverse complement strand
GAGTGAAAGAGACAGAAATGAAGGTTTCTTTTTTAGAAAGTTGTTAGGAAAATCTATATTACCTTATATTTTTGCATATAAAATTACAAACTTTCTTCAAAGGAGTATGAATTGTTAAAGTGAATCAGAAAGCTGAATTGGAGATATTGGCATTTTATCTATTTAGCCAAAATAATTTGTTCCACTATAATATTAAAAACTTAACAGACTAGCTAAGAATTAGACTTTAAGTTTCTGATTTCCATTTTAGCTCTTCCTCCATTTGACACTTTTAGTAGCATGATGGTTTTTCAAATTCAGCTTAGGAGGGTAATTAATGAAAATTGAGTTTATAGAGCATTTCAATGTAATGAATAGATGTTTATTTGCAAGTAAATTTGTCTGATTTTAATATTTAGTGTGTAAATACATTTTAGAGGTTATATATTGTTATTATTTATTTAGCTTTTGGGAATTTTTGCAATGAGGTAATGAATTTTTCAGTGGAAGAAGTCATGGTGTTTCACTATATTTGAGTTTAACAAGTCTCTCATGGAGACCCTTCTGACTAGAGATGTGGGAGGATTTTCTTAGGCTCTTTTCAGTTTGAGTTCTCAGTCTGTTTGTGCAAAATTTGAATGCTCCAGTTGTAAGGGTTTGCATTTCTCCTTTTTCTCTCAGTTTTCTTTTAACCACTATTTACCTGATGTTTCCGAATCCTCAATTGTTGCAAACTGATTTATGGCTATTGTTCTCTCAGTTTGTGTAGGTGCAAGGGACCTGGTTTGTATTTCTTAATTTACATTTTCATCTAAAGATCTATTTAGGAAATACTTGTATTGACTTATTAAATCCCATTAGATGAAGATGAATATATTTTAAATAACTTCTTTCTCTAGTGGTACATCTTTAGGGTTATAGTTTTTATTTTTCTTTTAAAAGGGAAGAAGGGAGTTTTGGGATATGCTGTACAATTTCAAATGCAAGGTTAATTGTCCCTTTTCCCTTCCTCCATTTTTTATAAACTGGCATTTGTTTCCTCTGTTGCTGCCACATCTGACAGCAGATATTCATATTTCTCTGTATATTGACCTGACTGGTGGTCAGGTAATGCAGAGTGGGGACTGGGCAAAGTAGAATTCTTGGGATGGTAGGATAGTAGAATCAGTGAAAGGTATATCAGTCCTTCCTTAGCTGTTCTCTGCATGGTTGATAGGTTAGTAAATGAAAAGTGTGTATATTTATGGGCGCATATAATCTATATGCATGTTTAAGCGATTGCTGCCTTTGGCTTGGGATTTCTTCCCAGGGTGTACCAAGAACCAACACTTACTAGTTAAGGTCTCAGAAAACTAAGTGACCACCGATTCGTACACTAGCCTCAGAGCATCATAATAGTCTCTTAGAGTGAGAATAGGGCCTTTATCTTTACTTCCTGCTTGATTTTGGCCAATTCAATGAACTTTTCCATTTCTTTGTTTCCATGTTCAGTGATAGATATCAGGTGGGGTGATGGTGGATCACAAAGTGTATAATTCTGACTTAATTCCTTAGATGAACAAGATCATGTAAATGCTTAACATTTTATTGCTCTCAATTATAGTCCCTCGAATCTCTCTTCCTGACCTTTTTCTCCTGCTTAACATTTTTGATATTTAAATGTTTGCATAATTTGATTTATTATTTTTTCATCTTTTACTTATTTAATTAGGCTGTTATTATTATATTTAAAAAAATCTTTCCCTTAATAGGACTTATCAGTGTGGAGTTGCAGGTTAAGCCAACTTTTGGAATGGTTATAGTCAACTTTTATTTTTGCATAATTTGAAAGTTATGTTTAGTATCTTCCAAATAGAACCCTTCCAAATAATATACATTGTTTCCTGCTATAGTCAGACAAATAAGCTTAGCTTTGTTTTGGGGAAGCCATATGATGATGTGATAAAAATATCTAAAAATCCATTGGACATTTACATGTGTGTTCAGTGGGAAGATGATAGAATCTCTAATACTGAGTTGTTTTGGAAAGTCTCAGGGTTAGAAGTGTGATGTTGTGGAACTTTAAACCAGCTCAAGTACAAAGACAGTTTCTAAAGTGGAAAATAAAGTCTCTTTTAAGCTGAAAGGTCGACTATTTCTTAAACCTAGAAGTTATTCCATAAATAGCATTGCAGCTTTTGGNTTTTCTCCTGCTTAACATTTTTGATATTTAAATGTTTGCATAATTTGATTTATTATTTTTTTCATCTTTTATTTAATTAGGCTGTTATTATTATATTTTAAAAAATCTTTCCCTTAATAGGACTTATCAGTGTGGAGTTGCAGGTTAAGCCAACTTTTGGAATGGTTATAGTCAACTTCTATTTTTGCATAATTTGAAAGTTATGTTTAGTATCTTCCAAATAGAACCCTTCCAAATAATATACATTGTTTCCTGCCATAGTCAGACAAATAAGCTTAGCTTTGTTTTGGGGAAGGCATATGATGATGTGATAAAAATATCTAAAAATCCATTGGACATTTACATGTTCAGTGGGAAGATGATAGAATCTCTAATACTGAGTTGTTTTGGAAAGTCTCAGGGTTAGAAGTGTGATGTTGTGGAACTTAAAACCAGCTCAAGTACAAAGACAGTTTCTAAAGTGGAAAATAAAGTCTCTTTTAAGTTGAAAGGTCGACTATTTCTTAAACCTAGAAGTTATTCCATAAATAGCATTGCAGCTTTTGGACCCTCTCTGGCAATGAAAGGTTGAACAGCCAATCCTGCTCAAGTGCATCTGATGGCTTTGCTTTGACAGAATAGAATTCAGAGGCAACTGCTTGGCTACATTCTAGACTTAACAGAAGGTTTTCCTTTTTATATAGGTAGCATTTTTCTCTTTGGAACTGTTCTTGTACAGATAGTGTGTAGATAACTTAGAGACTATAGACAGAATACCGTGGACTCATTAAAACTTAAATTCCAGGCAGAGGGCATGTCTTCATGTATAAATATAAAGAAAGTAACAGTGGACTTTTATGGCACATTTCTAGTATTGTAACAGTGAATTTTACCTTTTTTATATATCAGAACTTGGTAACAGATCACTGGATCATAATCAGACATGGAACTTTAATGATCATTCATTCATTCTTTCATTTAATGGATAAAACTTTGCCTTTCAAATATATTGGTGCCTTCGTTTTGTGGTTATCTTTCTACTCTCATGCTGATGTAGATGGGAAAGTTTTTAATATATACCTTTAGAAAATCACAATTTTAATTAAATACATTCAAAACAATATGCAGGGAATATATTACAGCATATTAACAGTGGTTGATCCTTCATGGTGAGCTTAATGTTGAGCAATTTTAATTTTCATTTTTTTTTTGTCTTTTGTCTTTTTCCGTGTCCGGCAACGGATCGCAACCCTCAG
>NW_007732086.1:39032-53253 GCF_000696425.1 Galeopterus variegatus | reverse complement strand
CCACCGGGCCGGCCCTTAATTTTCATTTTTATATCCTGTATTACCCAGATTTTGTATATGTTTTTTTTTCATAAACCATCTATTACTTTATATATAGTTAGGAATGTTAACTAAAATGAAAGTGATTTTTTAAAGGATTCTTCAATTTTTATTACTGTCAATCAAAAATATTTATTTTAAAAAGCATAAGTAAAACATTTTCCTTGTCATGGCCAGTGGAAGAAACTAGGAAACGGTATGTTACTGAAATAGACAGTCATATGTTTACCATTAAAAAATTTGTTCCTGGTTATTATTGGTATTTTAAAATGCATTATGGAGAAATGTTTGTCTGACCAGTAATGCTGAACAATTAATTATGATGGTTGATTTAACTCAACCATCTGTTTTATTTTAGAAGTCTGTTTACACATATAAGAAGTATGCATTTTGGCATTGCTGACTTATTTTAATAATCGTAGTAGTCACTATGAAACTCTTATTGCTTGAGTCAATTTCTGTAGCATTAATTTGTGAGGGGATTTTTGTGTGCATGTGTGTGATTGAAATAAATCAACTAAATGATTTTAGTGAGTGACTATCTTTGAAATGGATGAGTTAGCTCTCTCAAAATTCAAATCAATAATTGGTTAACATAGCTATTGTATAGTTTATACCAACACATACCCAGAGGTCTCCAACCTTGAATTAAGAATAAGTTAAAATATCAGGTTGTTCAGAAAAAAATTTAATCATAAAATTAAATGTGTCCACATTATGAATCAAGTCTATATGACTATCCCGGTGATATGGTATATGCTGAAGCTGCAGATTGACTCATTAATTCATTTAATAAATATTTATTGAGCCCTTGCTATGTGTTGGGGATACATGTGTAAAGAAGTGCCAGATGTTAAGCTGTTTTTAATTATTTTCTCAAAAACTCAATTTTCCTTTGAGAATTTGTAGTACAACATCTGGCTAGGATCTGTGCGAGACAGAGGCATTTGACACCTATGCTCTCAGTGCTGTAAATGGTGCAGGATCAGTAACTGACTGTCTTTTTAATCCCTGTATGCTCTGCACCTGACACAATTCCTGGTACTTAGGTTTTTAATAAATGTTTGTGAAATCAATGTAGTGATTTTTTGGTAATGGAGATAAGAATGGTATTGAATAGCTGCAATGTAGGGCAATTTTTTTCAAATGCCAGAAAGATGTTGAAAAACAGTATCATAGGAAGTCAGAAGTAACATAGGAAGTCTGTTCTGCCTGGAGTGACCTGGAAGGGAGAGAGGGGCTTCAAGGAGGAGGTGGCACTTAAGCTGAACTTTGAGGGATCATTAGGATGAATGTTTATCTTAAATCTATGCCCATAATTGATCATGTATTCTTTGTTCTTTTTCCTTTCATTTAAAAAAATTGTTGAAATTTTACTGTCCATTTTAATAGCTCCAAAAAACAGAAGTAAATGATTTGATATTGTTGAGATATGCAAAGACAGAAGAAATAATTTGAGAACGTATTTTATGTTTATTTACCAAATGTGATAGGTTTAAGCTTGGTTCAACGCCCTGAGATTGTTGAGACTGTTTCAATCCTTGTCATTTATACTGAGTTTACTGAGACTGGAGATAATGAGGCCAGGACTCCAAAGCCCAGTCAAGAAGAAACTTGGCAATTATTTGGGGGGAATGTAGACAAGGTACCCAACCCCTTTGAAGATTGTATTTTTACTTCCTTTCCCCTTTTTTCTCCCCACCTCAGTGCTTCATAGTTTTGTTTTGTTTTCTTTCATGAATCATGAATGTAATTAGAGCCATATAGATCCTTGGAAGCTTTTAGGCAATAAAAACAAGTTTTCATCTAAAATAGTTTTTAATTTTTTTCACCCCATACTGCATATGACAGTTACCCCCCCCCCCCCACACACACACACTCCCACTTAGTATAGAATAGCCTTCTGGTATGTATGGAGTCTACCATGCCCTCTTTTCCTTTTGGTATTTTAACTAGTGATAAAGGTCACAGAGTCCTATAAATGCAGGGAAAGACTAAGGAAGTGAACAAAGCATAATCTGAATTCATATCTCAATTCTTAGAATTCATACATGTGTTATCAAGGTTGTATCTATTACTGAGATGTTTGAGTCACTGTTAAAATATCACCATAAAAATCACTTTGTGCAGACTACAAAATGCTAGACTTTCATTATATATTAGTTATTCAAGAGAATTCCTTGTCCTAGAGACAATTTATATTTTTAATGAAGTAATTCCTAGTTATCTAGCTCTCTGAGACCTTGAGGTAATTACTAATTAGGAAACAATCACTAAGGGGGGACACTACTGTTCTCCATATATTACCTCCTGTTGAAATGAGGGTTCTTTAAATTGTGTAAGGAATTTATTTGAATCACCAGAGTTAAATGTAAGAGCCCAAATGACCAAATAAGCAAATAAAACCCAACAAAAATCTAAACAACAAAACTGGCTTAAAAGTTGTTGATTAACTTTTTTAGTAGGAAATCAAAGTGTGTTATTTGTAAAAATTTCAGCAAATAAAATGCTCTCTAACTCATGTTTCAACTCACTTTTAGTTAAATTATTTGCAAACCTTGTAGTAAATTGCTTTGGAACTCTTGAAAAACAATTTATATGTATCCCTTGCTATCCTGATGCTTACTCTCTGGTCTCAACAGCCCAAGAGATATGGAAAGCAAGGAACACTTGTATATCACTTTGCCCACATGGATAAAGCTTAAGAATGGAAAGAATATATTATATTAGAAGTAAGGATCTTTGTTGGAAAGGAACAGAAACCGTCTCTGGCTAGGTTAAGCAAAGAAGGAAATTTATTGTGAGGATACTGGAGGAGCTCCAGGAAATGGAATGATGAGCTCAACAACTGTGCATTAGGAAAGGCAGAAACCCAGGTTCTGTGGGAATCGCAGTAGCAGGATCTTCTCTCTGGCTCTTGACATTTACATGACTTGGAAACAACAATTCTTGTATTCTGTGTCTCTCTTCTTAAATTTCAAATTATGGGGTGATAGAATTTGGCCCCACTTCGATTAGGATTGATCACTTATGTCCATGAAGGCAAGTCAAAATGCCCGGATCTAGCTACCAGGGCTTTTATTTCTGCTGGCATCTGGGGCAGTGAGGTACAGGGGAGAGATCAATGAAGATGTGGGCATGGGCTAGATTTCACTGCTTAGTGGCCAATTGAGTGATAACTTCTTAGTGTCTTTTAAAATAAATTACGGTGCAATATACATAGCATAAAATTCACCATTTTAATCATTTTAAAATGTACAACTTAGTGGCATTAAGTATATTCTCAGTGTTGGGCAACCATCACTACTATCCATCTCCAGAGCTTTTTTTAAAAAAAGCTAGTCAAGTGGGTCTTGGGGGCAGACAATGTTAATCACCGTAACAACCCACAACCCTTGGACCAACTCATTTCCAAAGCTTTTTCATCATCCCAAACTGAAACTCTGTAGCCTTTAGACAATAAGTCCCCGTTCCTCCCCTTCTCCCAGCACCTGGTAACCTCTAGTCTACTTTCCGTGTGAATTGAATTTGCCTGTTCTAGGTACCTCATATAAGGGAACCATTCAATATTCGTCCTTTTGTGTCTGGCTTATTTCACTTAACATAACATTTTCAAGGTTCATTCAAGCTGTAGCACATATCAGTCCTTCATTCCTGTTTATTTCTGGATAATATTCCATTGAAAGGGTGGAGCACATTGTATTTGTTCTTTCATTGGTTGTTGGAAATTTGGATTGTTTCTGCCTTTGCCTATTATTCGTAATATGAATATTATGAATATTTATGTGTATGTTTTTGTGTGGATGTATGTTTTTAATTCTTTTGGTCATATACCTAGCAATGGAATTTCTGGCTCATATGGTAACTTGATGTTTAACATTTTACCTCAGCTTTTCCTATTCTTCTTACCCTTATTTTATCTTGTTACATAAAATAAAATAAAATTTACTATTTATTTTATCCATTGTTTATCGTCTGTCTACTCCTGATAGAACGTAAGCCCCTTGAAGCCATGGATCTTTTTGTTTTGTTACTATCTCAAATGCCTGGCTCCATAAATACTTATTGAATAAATATTTGTTACATTAGATTATGTACATTTTCAAACTTCTAAGTAGCTGCTAACATCAGTTTATCTCTGGAAAAAAGTCAATGTGATTATTCTTATTTATTAAATACCTTGAGATCCACAGGTAATTCTAAAATGTAAGGATGTTGTCACTGGAGTATGGTTCCTTTAAATCTTGCTATCAAGACCCTTTAGTAATATCCTGGATCATATCTCTGTACACACTCAGGCCAATGTGGTAAAACTTACACTCTGGAAAAAGTAATATACTTGGCCTTTTTTGATGGTTTGCATGCTATAGCCACATTAAAGAAAAGTTGATATTTCCGTAAGTTCAGTTTTGTTTTTATGTGTGCAAAGAGTAAATTTGTAAGCATTTTGTGAGACCATTTCTTAAGTTAGATCAGTCCTTTCTCTTAGTGGAAAGTATATAATGCATCCAGGGAGACATTTTGTACTTTAACTGCTGTTCGCAGAAAAGTTTGGTTAGAATTTGGTGATATGATCACCCAGATCATATTTACAGAATAAATATGAATTTACAGAACTTTAGAAAAATAGAAGAGGGCATATGACACCTTGTAATATTTATTTTTAAAATTCAAGATTAAGTGTCTGGAAAATGATAGGCATTTAAATATAGGTTAAGGGGCCGGCCCGGTGGCGCACTGCTACAGTGCACCGCTTGGGAGTGCAGCGGCACTCCNATTAACTTTTTTAGTAGGAAATCAAAGTGTGTTATTTGTAAAAATTTCAGCAAATAAAATGCTCTCTAACTCATGTTTCAACTCACTTTTAGTTAAATTATTTGCAAACCTTGTAGTAAATTGCTTTGGAACTCTTGAAAAACAATTTATATGTATCCCTTGCTATCCTGATGCTTACTCTCTGGTCTCAACAGCCCAAGAGATATGGAAAGCAAGGAACACTTGTATATCACTTTGCCCACATGGATAAAGCTTAAGAATGGAAAGAATATATTATATTAGAAGTAAGGATCTTTGTTGGAAAGGAACAGAAACCGTCTCTGGCTAGGTTAAGCAAAGAAGGAAATTTATTGTGAGGATACTGGAGGAGCTCCAGGAAATGGAATGATGAGCTCAACAACTGTGCATTAGGAAAGGCAGAAACCCAGGTTCTGTGGGAATCGCAGTAGCAGGATCTTCTCTCTGGCTCTTGACATTTACATGACTCTCTCTGGCTCTTGCCATTTACATGACTTGGAAACAGCAATTCCTGTATTCTATGTCTCTCTTCTTAAATTTCAAATTATGGGGTGATAGAATTTGGCCCCACTTCGATTAGGATTTCTCTCTGGCTCTTGACATTTACATGACTTGGAAACAACAATTCTTGTATTCTGTGTCTCTCTTCTTAAATTTCAAATTATGGGGTGATAGAATTTGGCCCCACTTCGATTAGGATTGATCACTTATGTCCATGAAGGCAAGTCAAAATGCCCGGATCTAGCTACCAGGGCTTTTATTTCTGCTGGCATCTGGGGCAGTGAGGTACAGGGGAGAGATCAATGAAGATGTGGGCATGGGCTAGATTTCACTGCTTAGTGGCCAATTGAGTGATAACTTCTTAGTGTCTTTTAAAATAAATTAGGGTGCAATATACATAGCATAAAATTCACCATTTTAATCATTTTAAAATGTACAACTTAGTGGCATTAAGTATATTCTCAGTGTTGGGCAACCATCACTACTATCCATCTCCAGAGCTTTTTTTAAAAAAAGCTAGTCAAGTGGGTCTTGGGGGCAGACAATGTTAATCACCGTAACAACCCACAACCCTTGGACCAACTCATTTCCAAAGCTTTTTCATCATCCCAAACTGAAACTCTGTAGCCTTTAGACAATAAGTCCCCGTTCCTCCCCTTCTCCCAGCACCTGGTAACCTCTAGTCTACTTTCCGTGTGAATTGAATTTGCCTGTTCTAGGTACCTCATATAAGGGAACCATTCAATATTCGTCCTTTTGTGTCTGGCTTATTTCACTTAACATAACATTTTCAAGGTTCATTCAAGCTGTAGCACATATCAGTCCTTCATTCCTGTTTATTTCTGGATAATATTCCATTGAAAGGGTGGAGCACATTGTATTTGTTCTTTCATTGGTTGTTGGAAATTTGGATTGTTTCTGCCTTTGCCTATTATTCGTAATATGAATATTATGAATATTTATGTGTATGTTTTTGTGTGGATGTATGTTTTTAATTCTTTTGGTCATATACCTAGCAATGGAATTTCTGGCTCATATGGTAACTTGATGTTTAACATTTTACCTCAGCTTTTCCTATTCTTCTTACCCTTATTTTATCTTGTTACATAAAATAAAATAAAATTTACTATTTATTTTATCCATTGTTTATCGTCTGTCTACTCCTGATAGAACGTAAGCCCCTTGAAGCCATGGATCTTTTTGTTTTGTTACTATCTCAAATGCCTGGCTCCATAAATACTTATTGAATAAATATTTGTTACATTAGATTATGTACATTTTCAAACTTCTAAGTAGCTGCTAACATCAGTTTATCTCTGGAAAAAAGTCAATGTGATTATTCTTATTTATTAAATACCTTGAGATCCACAGGTAATTCTAAAATGTAAGGATGTTGTCACTGGAGTATGGTTCCTTTAAATCTTGCTATCAAGACCCTTTAGTAATATCCTGGATCATATCTCTGTACACACTCAGGCCAATGTGGTAAAACTTACACTCTGGAAAAAGTAATATACTTGGCCTTTTTTGATGGTTTGCATGCTATAGCCACATTAAAGAAAAGTTGATATTTCCGTAAGTTCAGTTTTGTTTTTATGTGTGCAAAGAGTAAATTTGTAAGCATTTTGTGAGACCATTTCTTAAGTTAGATCAGTCCTTTCTCTTAGTGGAAAGTATATAATGCATCCAGGGAGACATTTTGTACTTTAACTGCTGTTCGCAGAAAAGTTTGGTTAGAATTTGGTGATATGATCACCCAGATCATATTTACAGAATAAATATGAATTTACAGAACTTTAGAAAAATAGAAGAGGGCATATGACACCTTGTAATATTTATTTTTAAAATTCAAGATTAAGTGTCTGGAAAATGATAGGCATTTAAATATAGGTTAAGGGGCCGGCCCGGTGGCGCACTGCTACAGTGCACCGCTTGGGAGTGCAGCGGCACTCCTGCCGAGGGTTCGGATCCCACATACAGACCGGCGGCTCACTGGCTGAGCGAGGTGCGGGTGCAACACCGAGGGTTGCGATCCCATTGCCGGTCCCAGCCCGGTACGGGCGCGACACTGAGGGTTGCGATCCGTTGCCGGTCACGAAAAAAGAAAAAAAGGACAAAAAAAAAAAAAAAAATCATTCAAAATTTGCTTAGGAAAAGCAGCATTGTTGTTGATTGAGAGTTTATTTACTGTGTATTATAACAAACATGTTTTATATCAGAGCAATCACACTGTGACACTGAAGAGTTTTTTTTTCCTACAGTATATTTTTTAATACTCTGAGATTGAGTATATGATGAGCACATGTAGTATATTTATGCCTGTTTTATAAGATTAGGAATCTTAAGAGTATTTTTGTTATTCATTAATTTGTATTTTACCTATTGACTCAGTTTGTTGTAATGTGCTTTGCCTCAAGCCAATTCCAAAAGATACATGTTAGGACAATCTGTTTAAGAATTTGAATTTTTTCATTGTTCTTATTGACTCTTATTTTAGGAATCCTCACTGGTAACAGTGTACAAATGAGGACTTCTTTGAGAGTTATTTGCACACAGGTCAGAGAAATAAAGTAAAAAAATAGATATGTACAAATTACAAAATAATTTGAAAAAATAAACCAATGTTATTTGATTTCTTCTAGTTCTAACATGATATAATCCTCTGTTAGATGTTTAAAAATGTAATATCTTTAGAAAAGTAATTTTGAGATTAACGATACCAAATGTTATCAGAGTTTTGTTTCTTTCCTGTAACATTCAAACTAGTCCAGTTTAAGTATATCATATGTAGTAAAGACAGTGACTTAAAAAGTCTGTTACCCAAATCAACAAACATAGTTATGTTAGGAATCCACAGTAAGTTAATGATTTAAGGACTGGTTGCTTGTGTTTGGCTTAAGTGTTCAAAGTCATTGCTAATAACAGGAATATAACTGCTTAAAATTTGCATTTCAAGTAGGTTTTTGGCTTCAACGATGTTTTTCAAAGACGGTAATTTCAGTTCTGGTTCTTATGGTAGGTGGGGAAGGTAAAGAAAGGAATTTTGTTGTACTCGAGTCCTATACATGTGTCTAGGAATGATAAATATGAACTGATATATTAAGTCAAGTCGAGATTCACTGTCAGTGAAAATGTTAGTTATTAAAAACTTTAATAAATTATTTATCTCCAAGATTAATAATAAATGAGAAAAGGACTTCTATTTACCTTTCTTGCTTTACTTACCTGACAGATCATGATTTAATAGTTGAGTTTTAATTTGAAACCCATGCGAAGAATGAACCTTCTTTCCTGGTCAATACAAATGAAGTCATTGTTATCTGTTAGGGGAGAAACCAAGTGCTTATTTCCAAAGTCTCAGCTGCTAAAGAATCTCTCTGAAGTTCTTTTAAAGTATTACCAAGTTGCAAGTGTAAAAGTACTTTGTTAATAATTAGAGAATCTGTACAAAGAATTGTTTAGGTAAATTGTCATGTAGAAGTTTTGAGAGGCAGTAATTTTTTTGGCAATGGGTATCCATAATGTTATTCTATAAACATTTTCTAAAGAATAGCTCAACATTCATATTGCACATTTTTTTTTTCCAAAATGGAAGTTATAATTTATTCCATAAATTCTAAAGAATTAATATCAACTGTATCACTTATTTTGGAGCATATTTAACAAAATGCATGTTAATTTCAATTTTCATATCAGTTATTCCCCTAAATTCATTTTTCTCTTCTTCCATACTAATTGAAGTACTTGAATATGTGAGTTCCCAGAATAATGACCACATTTCCTAGCCTCCCTTGTAGCCAGGTGTGGCCACAAACTACACTTGGCAGCTAGGCTTTTAAAGGAGGTGTTTACTATCCTCCCGTCTTCCCCCCGTTCAACTTATTTGGATCATGGGCATGGGAAGAAGTTGCCTTGGACCGTGCAGATGAGGCCAATATGCTAGGAATAACAGAGAATCAAGAAATGAACCAGTTCTCCAGATGTCCCCAAGTCCTGGCTTTTTCTAACAAAAGATGAAACTAGATGGGTAGGCAAGAGCCAGACTATGTATTCCCTATTAGGCAATGTGAAGCCATTGAGGAACTTTTAAGCAGGCGAAATAATCCAGGTTTTGCTCTAGAAAGATCAGGCAGTGTTAAAGAGCCAGATGATGGCAGGCAGAGGAGGAACTGTGGTGATACACTGTGGCAGCCTGAACCAGGCAGCTGGAGTGGGGATGAAATGTAGCTGGTCCTCAGAAGCACTGAAGGGACATTTGCCTAATGTTTCACTTTAGACCTAGCAAATATTTATGAATTAAAATAGTCACCATTGCTATTGAGGCTGCTTTTGAAAAGTGAACACACAGGTTTGAAGGAAGTTTCTCCTTCATTTGCTCGCATTTGGATAAAATGTCATTATGCCCAGCCTAACTCCAGGCTTTCCAGGTTTCTGAGCTATAAACTTCATTTTGTACCATGCTCTATGTTTCAGGTACATTGTCCTTTTTCCCTTTGCAGTTGCATAAACATTCTGAGTTTCTTTTTGCCACAGGACCTTTTCACATGCTTTCCGTTCTGTCAGTTTCCCCTGTTACCTACATACCTGTCACCTTTTGATCATTCAGATTTCAGCTCTGTGACTCTTTTGTAGTGAACTATTCCTGATATTTCAGATTATGTGGGATCTCTTTACTCAATGCTCATGGAGTACCACATTCTGTTTCTTCACAAAATTTATCACAGTTGTAGTTTTAATTTTGCTCCTATTTCTATGAGCATTGGATTACGTTTGTTTCTCCCACCAGACTTTAAACTCTGTAAGGACAAGGACAGTGTCTGATTTTGTTAATAATTATGTCCCTAGGGCCTCTCACAGTATCTGTCACATAGTAGGTACTCAAAAAATATGTTGAATGAATGAACAACATTTTACCACAATGGGTAAGAATATGGGCTTTTAATTCAGACAACCTGGTTTCAAATGATGACTCCCCTCTTTCCCATGGTGTGATCTTCCAAAGTTATTTAATATAGAACTCCCCAGTTTCCTTATCTGTAATGAGGGAGTATTATCCAGTTTATAGTATTGCCATGAGATCAATGGTAATTAACATATATGGAACACTTAGTGAGTATCAGGCACCTATGTGTTAAATAGGTGGAAGCTATTATTGTTAATAGTATTATTATATCTGAGAAACAGCAGAGAAATCTCTTTTTGAAAGCTTGACTGAGTTCATGTTACATTGATGTTAAAAGTTTTGCTATATTATATTTATAAAATTTTGCAGTATACCAGTTTTAAGCTGGTATTTGCTTAGCAGGCTGTTCAAAGGTGTGCTGCCTTATCTATTATTTATTTTGGTTTTGTTTTTTTTTTCTCCTGACTTTGATAATGCACATTAGTAAATTGCAGGTACTTCTGTTTATCTTTTGTTACTGGTTTGATGCATGCTATCTTTTTGATGTAATGCAAACACCTGAAGTGTGTCAACATTAGTAATAACCTTAGAATTGCATTAATAGGGCCAGCCCGTGGCTCTCTTGGGAGAGTGTGGTGCTGATAACACCAAGGCCACGGGTTCGGATCCCTATGTAGGGGTGGCCGGTTAGCTCACTTGGGAGAGCATGGTGCTGACAACACCAGGTCAAGGGTTAAGATCCCCTTACCAGTTATAAAAAAAAAATTGCATCAGTAATAATCTTAGAATTGCATGGCATATATATATAATCTCCCATTTCTTTCTTGACTAGAATTTTCCAGTTTTGTTACATTTTAAAGCTAATATGTTGTTTTAGTTGCCAATGTTACTTACTTACTAGAACATAGTAATAAAAGGAGACAATTTTATTTTATTTATTGAAACAAAACAAGTGTTTATTTTGGAGCCATTAGATTAGAGTTTTTGCATAAGTTTCCACTGGACAGCTACTGCTACTTTCCCTTCTCTGATATTTTTCTATTGGCCAAGAATTCTGATTGAACTTAAATGACTGTTAGAGGAATTAGCAAAAATATTTATATAGTTTAGATAATCAATCATTTTACAAATAAACAAATTTGTTTAGGAAAATCTTGTCAAAATTTATTTATTATTTATTTTTATTTTTTTCCTTTTTGTCTTTTTTCCTGACCGGTAACGGGATCGCAACCCTCGGTGTCACACCTGTACCGGGGACCGGCAACGGAATCGCAACCCTTGGTGTTGCGCCCGCACCGCGCTCAGCCAGTGAGCGGGAACCGGTCTCCACATGGGATCCGAACCCTCGGCGGGAGCGCCGCTGTGCTCCCAAGCAGCGCACTCTCCAGTGTGCCACCGGGCCGGCCCTTGTCAAAATTTAAATAGTAATTAATCAAGTTATGATGCTCACTTCTCTTGGGAATACTAATGATCTTTATACAAAATCATAGGGACTGAAAAGGTGTAGAGAGTATATTTGTTTACTTCTTAGATCTACTTAATGAAAAAAAAAATATTCAGGTCCTAGCCTTCCTGCTTTTTTTTTTTTTTCCTTTTGGTGGCTGGCCAGTACAGGGATCGAACCCTGGACCTTGGTGTCATCAGCACCATGCTCTAACCAACCGAGCTAACTGGCCAGCTCCTAGCCTTCTTTTATTTATGCCATGAAATGAGATTTACTATTTACTGTAAACAAAGTATTATACATGTATATATAAGCCTTTAAAACTTTTAAGCCTTTAAGAAATTAAAGCATTAAAAACCACTTTACAAAGGAAATCACTTTGTAAACTATCATTTGAAAATTTCTATTTCCTTTTAGCTAACGTGAGTTCCTTATGGTGAAATTTAAGCCAGTTTGGTATTTCTAGGTATATAAAGTTAACTGGTGATAAAGAGCTCAAAAAGTGCTACGCTTCTTCATGTGACCAAGAACTAGTGTGTCTGAAGGCACTAGTTTTATTAGTCAGGATGTTTTTCGATTGCATGAATCTGAAAACTCAGTTCAAACAATTTTCAGTAAAAAAAGAGGACTTTGTGATTAAGGTAACTGAAAAATCTCAGCATAACATTGTTGCAGGACTCTCTCTCTTGAGATGCCTGATTCTGCTGTATCATCAGTTTGAGTCCCATCCTCAGGCAGCCTCAGCCTTACCCGCATCCTCTCACACCCGAGCTGAGAAGACAGTGCCTCATTTCCTTAAAGTCTAGAAAAATTCCTGCAGTTATTGCTGTTGCAATGTCTAGATACTGATTCTATCTTTCAGCCAAACACTGCAGCCTGGGGTGAGCTGCTCTGATTGCAGAGTGACGTCAGCATGCACTGAGTGGGAGAAGAAGAGCCCATCTCCAGTTATCACTCAGGGCTCTGTGGCCAGATGGAAGTGTCGTGGGTGCTGCACAGGCAGTGACAACACGTGTCCACTGCGGCCAAATAGGATCAGCCCTCAGCCTACAGGAAGCCACATTTCCTAAGTCCTTACAAGCAGGATTTAAAAATGTGAAGTTTTAAATTATTTTGATATGTCTATCAGACTCTTTTTATTTCCATTCACTGTTTTTGGGCTTTATTCTAGGACTGTTTCAGGTGGATCCCACTTCCTGATGAAAAGGATAATTATCTGAGTAGTATACCATTGTTAAAGCCTCAATAGTCTGGTCGGTGTCACACTTACTTTGGCGTCAGCTAATGAAGTAAAAGATTCTAAGGAAATCAAGTGTGGGGGTGATGGTGAGGGATCAGAGGGGAAGGCAGCAGTCTAAAAAGGGAGGGGAGTGTTTGAAATAAACTTTTTCAAAATGCCCACATTATTAATAAGCACAGAACTTTGATAAATGAATCTCATTTATGAAAGCATGCATATTCAAATCTCTATTTCTCACAATAAATTTGACTGTGAATGATCTTGCTTTTAGTTTAGATAGCTTTTGTTTAGATACAAGTAGCTTATTTACTTTATGAAATAATTATGGCACTTTATGTGTACATATGAACATGAATTAATTATTGTGATGGAGGTGGATACAAAGCCAGGTTTAAAATTTTTTAAATTTAAAATTTAAATTTTAAAATTAAAAAATCACTAATTTAGATCTCAAAATTATGTTGCTGGGGAGGGGAGTTAGTGAGTAATTGGTAAAGGGCCAAAAAAAAAAAAAAAAAGATTACATTGTGTCAATGTTGAATATACTAATTATCTTGGATAAAGATAAATAAAATTAAAAAAATTTGTGTTGCTGAAATGCTTTTAATTAAAAATTTCCCCAGTAAAAAAATGTAATGTATTTTGTGCTAGAACTAAATATGAATTATAATTCATAATTAATATATACTATTTGAAATGTAATCTTTATGTAACCTTTAGAAAAGTCAAAGTAAAATTTTCAACTCTTTAAAGTCAGTAACTTCAACTCTTTTTTTTTTTTGCTTCTCTCTTAAATATTTAAAACTCAGGTTTATCTGAACCCTTGAAAACATTGATTGGTAATGACATGACTATCTAGAAATCACATTTAATTTCAAGGTTAAAGTCAAATTGTTGAGTAAATAGATGTTTGATAAGGAGTTTTTAAGGCAATATAGGTTGTAGAAAGAGCTGTCCAAGTGCTTAGGAATGAACTCCATTCTGCCCTGAAGACTTTCTGAGAAGTTGGATAAATCATTTAATCTTTGAATTCAGTTTCTAATCTTTAAACTGGGAGTATTGTTAATACCTGTCTTGTGTACTCAGTGGTCCTTTGGAGGTAAGAAATGATGTTATTCCTGTTTGAGCATTTGGAAAACTATAGTGGTACATGCTAGACATTTAAAAAATTAGTGTTTGATTTTTTTTAATGATAAGGTCATAAGGAGGTCACTTAAAACTATTAGCAAGAGTTTAATTAATTGTATTACACATTTTATTATCAGCAGCTTATTTTTCCAAATTTCTGTACTTTGAAAAG
>NW_007732086.1:37038-38068 GCF_000696425.1 Galeopterus variegatus | reverse complement strand
TAACTGAAGAAATGTCATTTCAGTAACATAACATTGAAATATAGGATACTGGGGGGGGGGAAGCTGTAAGGATTTTGGGTGGCCATTTACTGTAGGGAATAATCCATAAGATTACTTTGAAGGAAAACCGAAAAAGGAATGGGGTTGTTCTGTTGGTAAGACTAAATCTCAGTTCAGAGTGAACCTTTTCATGTGCTTTTCACAGACTTTCTTCAGACAAGACAAAAGCAAAGTCTTTCTTTTTCTGACCGGAGATGCCATCATCTTGCATGTATGTTGCCTTTCAGTGACAAAACCCTTATGTACAATCCAGAAACAACACACAGTTGAAGAATTGTTTGTCTACTAATGGATGGATTTTTCCATGTAATTAATAATTATGAAAGGCATTATGACTTTATGTGCAAAGCTAAAAAACTTAAAAAAGAAAAGTTGAAATCTATATTAGTTTGTGGAAGAGAGTGAATATATTACTANATTTAAAGAAAACTTTTGCTACTTAGCAAGTTTTTAAGCAACGCTTGGAATGCTTATGCAGAAAGGCTGGCCAAGTGACAGCGCTGGACTGCCAAAATCTTGGAGTTTAGATTTTAGACAGTCAGGGAAGAGGCTTTTGGTTGGTGTGTGAAAGGAAGGGGCACTGAATGTCCCTGTGGTACTGTGCTGAGCAGAAGGGAAGAAGAAAAAAGGGTGGACAAAGGGAAAATGACAGGTCCCTACTTTTTGGCTTTTTTACATTTAGAATTCAGTGGTTTAGAACATTGGATAAAGCAGGTAACTGAAGAAATGTCATTTCAGTAACATAACATTGAAATATAGGATACTGGGGGGGGGGAGCTGTAAGGATTTTGGGTGGCCATTTACTGTAGGGAATAATCCATAAGATTACTTTGAAGGAAAACAGAAAAAGGAATGGGGTTGTTCTGTTGGTAAGACTAAATCTCAGTTCAGAGTGAACCTTTTCATGTACTTTTCACAGACTTTCTTCAGACAAGACAAAAGCAAAGTCTTTCTTTTTCTGACCGGAGAT
>NW_007732086.1:30300-35729 GCF_000696425.1 Galeopterus variegatus | reverse complement strand
CAGCTCCTGTTTAGACGTCTGTGGAAGACCTTTTTTGAATAAGGGAAAGCACTAGTTCCTGGTTTTTTTTGTTACCTAGAGAGGAATTTGATCAGTATCAGTTTAGAAGAAAACGATTTTTCAGATGAAAGAGATAGCTTTCCTTTTGGGTCCAGGAAACGCAAGTGTGAAAGAGACAGCCTGTCATATGCTTCAAAAGGAATCAGAAAGTAGGGACTGAGATGTTCGCCATCCACTCGAATGTACTTTGTTGAATACAGAGGATGATACCTTTCTTTAGCCTGTCTTTGTAACATTACTCTCCTCTGATTTAAAATTCTAAAGATGAGGAATATAACTTCAACAGAAACTTCTAAAATGCTAATTTTCCTTATGACTTTCCAGAGTAATTGACGTTTTGCTCGTTGCAACCTGATTGCTCTTTAGTTGTATTAAATTATAACATGGAGACTTTCAAATTCAAATGAAGTTGCTAAGGGAAAAGAAAAAAATTCATAAAATTGGCTGTGGATGTTAGCAATATTTGTAAACTGGGCCTTTAAAACTTAATGGGGGGGGGGATCCTCCTTTTGAAGAGATACGTCCAGTTCCTTTGATCTCCGTGAGTAATTTAAAAATTATTGAGTTATCTGTTTGCCGGTCACAAGCAGTATCCTAGGAAGATGAGACTGTGAACTAGAAGAGAGTTTATATTTTATCTTCTTCTTTATATAGTCCTAATTAAAGTGTTTATATTTGATACACTGTTCAGCTTATTTAGGGTCTAAGGGAGCCAGTTGTTAGCTGTTAGTTTTGTTTCCACAGGAAAATGCATTATTACAGGAATTAGCTTTATAATATATTGTAAAGGATGGCGGTATTTCTATGAAATGCCTGTTGAATAGTGTGTGCTTTCTTTGAACTCGAGTCTATGCTAAGATTAAGAGATTAGAACTTCCATAAGAATTTCTGATACATCTTGACTGAAAGGTATGCTTATGCTCTGAGTTTTTAAAAAATCTTTTCTGGGGTCATATGTCCCTTTGAGACTCTGAGAAAATTTGTGTTCACCTCCCCATCAATATGCACAAACACAGGATTTTATATATATCTGAGCCTCTTCAAGACGCCATGAAGCCCACCGCTTGGGCTCAAGTGTGGGAGCACTTGTGCTAACCTGCAGTAATGGCTCTTACATTAAGACTTAAGCTCTAGGTTTGATCCGTTGTGTACACTGCTGTATCCCCAGTGCCTAGTCACAATCAGCACTCAGTAAATATTTGTCGAATGAGTGAATCAATGACAAAATGAACATATTTTAGTTTTTGGTATGTGGCTAGTCTAGATTTTTCGGTTTCTTTCAGTTCTTTACTAGTTATGTGACCTTCATGGCTACACTTACTTCTATTGCAAGAGACAGAAACTGAACTGTTTTAGAAAAATAGAGGCTTGTTGATTTGCATTACTAGGAAGTCCAAGAGGAGATTCTGGATTCAGATTGGTTCAGTTGGTGACACCAGGACTTTTTCTCTCTTTCTTTACTTCTTTCCTTCTATTAGGCTTTGTTTTCTGGCAGACTTTCTATTCATGGTGGGGAAATGTGGTTCCTAGGCCTACACTTTCCTCAGAAAGAAAGAGAACCTGCACCCCCACCCCCAACTTTTTTTTTTTTTTTTTTTTTTTTTCACATCTGCTTGCATAAAGGCACTTTTGCCCTGCTTGGGTTAAATACTGTCCTCTGGACCAAGTACTGTGTCTGGGGTGATGGGAGAGAGAGGAGCCAGCCTAGATCTCATACTCTCCCTTGGGTGGTCGAGGACTTTCCTGGGTTCTTAAGAGGTGCCATGTTAAGAGGTATAAGTGGGAAAGGGAAGTTTCTAAAAGTAACAGATGTCCATGGCACCTTTTGTATGTAATATGTTTAACTCGAGGTTGATATTGTGGTCTCAGGATGTCAGCAGGTCCATCGATTGTCCCTTACTGGGCAACTAGTTTTCTGGATGATGTCATCAAAGGCACTTACATCCTCAAAGGACTTTTAGCTTTCTTGCCGAATTTTTATGGATTAGGAAAATAAATATCTACATTTTTACAAAAGAAAAAAATCTAGGAGAACATTATATAAATCTTGTGAAACCTACTATAAATCATGGAGAGCTGCTATCTTTAGATTGCAGAGTAGTGGTTTGGGTTTACCATTTGTGACATTGTGTTCTAGCTCTGGCGTCTCAACTGTCCCATGGTACCTGCAACAGGATGTTGGTATGGTCTGAATGCACTGTGCTTGGCAGAACTCATAAGTGGGATCAGTGCGGGTTGATTTTGGGTGGGAAAGGAAATACTTTGGAATGTGTGGATATTGTTGAAACACGTTTTTATGTACTTGATTACAGTAGAAAACAGTCAATATCAAGGACCAACATTCCAAATGACTACAATTTCAATTATTCTTTCTTTGATATTTACTTCATTTTAAGATTGATTTCCTAATAATATATGTTTATATACTTTTTCTTTGAAGAGGAGTATTTTCTTTCTATAATTATCATGCAAGATTGAAAATAACATCTTTAGGATGATTCAAATGAATTTAAATATTTCAGATATTTTTGATAAATTAAGATGGGCCACAATTAATTAACACAATATTGGCTTCCCTGCAGGTCTTTGAATAGGTCAATCATGCTCCCACAGTAGGGTCCTCGCACTGGCTATTTCCTGTGCCTGGAAAGCTGTTCTCCTAGATGTCTCCCTCATCTTCTTTAAGTCTTTTTCCATGTTTTAGATTTCCTTTTTTTATATAGCATTTATCCCTTAGCACACTATGTAACTTATGGATTTGTTATGGTTATTGTTTATATGTCTTCTCCCCCCTCCCCCTGCAAGAGTGTTGGCTTTCTTTGCTCTTCGAGCAATGCCTGGCACATAGTAGCTACTCAGTAAATATTTGTGGAATGAATGAATTTCTTTATGAAGAGACTTAAATTCACTTTTTATGAAATGATTTCTTACTGGTAAACTTCCTTCTATAATTAAGTGGTGTTAATAAATAGTGATAATGAGAATGATAATAGCTAATCATTATTGAGTATGTACTTTGTGCTGGGCCTTTATAATCAATAACATTAATGAGGATGGTGATAATGATAGCTAACCTTTATTGGATGTAACTTTGTACTGGGTATTTTGCATTATGAAATCAATTAATTTTCAAACCAACCTTGTGAGTACTATTATTATCTCAATTTCATAGAGAAATATCTTCGAAATACAATTGTGATATTGGAATCTTAAAAAGAAAAATATATTCTTTAATTTTTATTATCCCATTTTTATCCTATTATATTAGAAGCCCAATATGTCTATTCAGGAAGTTTTATTTGTGGTTATGATCACTGTATGAAGGATTAGGGATTAGAATTAGGGGTATTCTTGTATTTAGACATAAATTCATTACCTATGATTAATTACAAATTCTGCTTTTAAGAGAGTACTACTCTCTTAAAAGTATTTAAGAGTACTACTATTTCTACCTCCAGGGATTGGAAAGAATAAATTGTGTCTAACCTAGAATCAAGGGAAATAATTTAATGCATATGCATGTAGCTCTTTTCAGGCATCAGACTTTTCTGCTTGTTTTTATTTCCCTTTGATTTTGCCCTCGGTTGGCTCTGCTTTCAGAGGTCATGTGGGTTGCTTCATTATTTTCAGGTTGAGGATTTATTCCCTGTATCCCAGAAAGAGAGGTCTCTGCTCTTTAATTAAAATGCACCAGAAGAGGATATATCTGTCATTCTAGCTGCAATTAGACCCTTGCCGGTAACACAAATAAACCTGGGATTTTTTTTTTTTTGTACATGGAAATGGCTTAAGAGAAGGCCATATGCCCATTGATTTCATCCATACCAGTGATAGGTGTGATTTAGAATGACAACTGTGCTTTTTAAACCCATATTTATTCACATATATTCATTGTTAAATGTTGGAAACTGTGTCTCTGAAGGAATTATGTGGGAATGGGAAATTGTTTTGTTTTTAGCTTTTCTCTTTTCTAGTAGTTCTTAGAAACATCCTAGTTACTGGTTGACTCAGAAACAAAAGTTTAACAAGGTAATTTTTATACCTTCCAGCTTTCTGGAAACTTGAGTCTAGTTTCTCATGCTGTAATGATTGTGGGAACTGGTCTGTAGTTGCCAGAGGTTTTTCTGGCCAGGGAACTCCTCTTGCAAACTACTTCCTCTTGGGAATGTTTCTCTTTTATGTCTGATCAGTCAGGAAGTGGGAGCTGATTCTCAAATTCATCTCTTTTTGAAGAAAGCAGCATAGTTACAGGAACAGGGAAGAGGCAGGTCCTGACGTCTATAGAACTAATCACCAAGTGCATTGTCCTCTGAAGATTTTGAAGGAAAGACATGTTTTTAACAAATGTTCTGTTCTGCCTAAGAGCTCCTATAGACTGGATGATTTTTGGAGGTCTCTTTAAGCCATCCATTTCTACAACATATAATTACACGTTACTTTATGGTTTGCTGAGGGGACAAACCAAGGATGAGCAGTTGTATCGTGACTGCACACTTGCTTCGTCTTTCCTTCCTGTGATCTTTCTGCTATGTCGTCAGCAACCTCATTTGTCCTTTGCAATTTGTTTTCTTTACCTTTGTGGTCTGTTAAAGTATCCATCCACTCATTCAACCATTATTTTTTGTGTACTTACTACATGCCAGTCATTGTACTAGGTATTGTGGATATAAAGATTAAAAATAAACTGCTGCTGTCCCCAAGGAGCTCATTGGTTATTGGAGACATGTCAGTGGAGGTGTAATGCAGTAAGATAGCAGCTTGAGGAATAATACAAAAAGATAGCAGCACATCAGTAATGGAAGGATCATGGTAGGAGACCCTAAGCCTCTGGAGGATGGGTGAGTGTGGGATTTTTAGTTAAACCTTAGCTCAGTGTGAGCCAAGAGAATAATATTTTAAAAATGAACCAAACCTGTAAGTTTGGCTATAATTTAGAAATAGAGTGGGGATATAAAAATCATACAATCTGAAACAGTTGAGAGAAGTGGTATATTAATATTCCATATGTGCTCAAAAAGGGATATAATTTCCCCAGTTGTTGAGTTTTATGTACTTCCATTAGAAGTTATATGTTTTATATATGTCCATTAGATGAGGCTTGTTAACCATGTTTTTCAGAGCATGTATCCTTACAAAATTTTGTCTGTTTGCTGCATCAGTAACTGAGAAGTGTGTTGAAATGTCCCATTATGATAATGTATTTATTCATTTCTACCTGTAGTTTTGTATATTTTGAGGCTATTACATATAAGTTTAGAATTTTTATATCTTCTTAGAGAACTGGAACACTTCTCATTATGTAATGAATGGTCTTTAAAAATCCTGAATAAAGCTTTTTTCTCTTAAAGTCTATTTTTCTGATATTATCA
>NW_007732086.1:28573-29647 GCF_000696425.1 Galeopterus variegatus | reverse complement strand
GACACTGAGGGTTGCGATCCGTTGCCAGACACGGAAAAAGCAAAAAAGGAAAAAAAAAAAAAAAAAAAGAAAATCTGTCTTTTAAGTGATAAGTTTTAAGAATTAAGTTTTTATGATTATTATGAACAAAGGACCTGAATAGACATATTTTTCAGAAGAAAACATACAAATGAACAACAGGTATATGAAAAAATGCTCAAGATTACTAGTCATCAGGGAAATGCAAATTAAAACCACAATGAGATATCTCCTCACATCTGTTATAATGGCTGTTATCAAAAAGACAAGAGATAAGTGTCAGCGAGGGTGTAGAGAAAAGAGAGCCCTTGTACACTGTTGGTGGGAATGTAAATTAGTACATTTATTGTGGAAAACAGTAAAAAAAGTAAAATAGAACTACCTCAAAAAATTAAAAATAGAACTACTGTATGATCCAGCAATCCTGTGTCCAGGTATATACCCAAAGGAAATGAAATCAGTATGTTGATGAGATATCTGCAGTCCCATGTTTCTTGTATCATTCACAATAGCCGAGTCATGGAAACAACCTTAGTGTCCATGAATGGATGAATGGATAAGGTAAATATGGTGGGTATATATATATACAGTGGAATACTATTCAACATTAAGAAAAAGGAAATCCTGTCATTTGCAACAACACGGATGAACCTGGAGGACATTAAGCTACGTGGAGTAAGCCAGTCACAGAAAGACAAATGCTGCATGATCTCAGTTATATGTGGACTCTACAAAACCTGAAACTCATGAAAGCCCAAAGTAGTAATGGTAGTTGTCAGGGGTAGGTGGTGGGGAGGGGTGGATGGGCTGGGGAGATGTTGGTCAAAGGGTAAAAAGTTTCATTTAGACAGAATGACTACGTTCTGGAGATTTACTGTACAGCATGGTAACTGTGGTTAATAATAATGTATTGTATATGTGAAAATTGCTAAGAGAGTAGATTTTTTTTTCCTTTTTGTCTTTTTTACTGACCGGTAACGGGATCGCAACCCTCGGTGTCGCGCCCGTACCGGGGACCAGCAACGGGATCACAACCCTCGGTGTTGCGCCCGCACC
>NW_007732086.1:27603-28325 GCF_000696425.1 Galeopterus variegatus | reverse complement strand
CCACATGGGATCCGAACCCTCGGCGGGAGCGCCGCTGCGCTCCCAAGCAGCGCACTCTCCAGTGCGCCACCGGGCCGGCCCTAAGAGAGTAGAGTTTAAGTGTTTTCACAACAAAAATGATGTGCGTGAGGTAATGAATATGTTAATTAGCTTGATTTAATCATTTCACAATGTGTATGTATATCATTACATCACATTGTACATCATAAATATATGCAATTTTTAGTTGTCAGTTATAGTTTAATAAAGCTAGGAAAGGGAAAATTTTTACTGTATGTACTCAACAAAGTATTAAATTAATTGATATTTTAGCTCATTCCTGTACAATTCAGGGCCATAGAACTATTTAACTCTGATTATTCCGGTTCTAATTATATGCTGCTGTTGGTATTTTAGTGCTGTTCTTTTTTTAACCCCACGTGTTAGTAAGTCATTATTATTATCCTTTTAAACTGACAATATTTGTTTAGATTAATTCATATGTTTACCATTTTTTTCTCACCATTTCTTCTTATAACTCAAATTATTCTACTAAGATAATTTTTCTCTTACCTGAAGTGTATCTCATAGCAGATTTTTTAGAGAAAGTCTGTTAGTGGTAAATTCTTTGTTTTTATTTGTCTAAAAATACCTTCATATTACCCTTATTCTTAAAAGTTAGTTTTTTTTTTTTTTGTCTTTTTTCCGTGTCCGGCAATGGATCGCAACCCTCAGTGTTGCCC
>NW_007732086.1:1433-26603 GCF_000696425.1 Galeopterus variegatus | reverse complement strand
ATTTTTAGTTGTCAGTTATAGTTTAATAAAGCTAGGAAAGGGAAAATTTTTACTGTATGTACTCAACAAAGTATTAAATTAATTGATATTTTAGCTCATTCCTGTACAATTCAGGGCCATAGAACTATTTAACTCTGATTATTCCGGTTCTAATTATATGCTGCTGTTGGTATTTTAGTGCTGTTCTTTTTTTAACCCCACGTGTTAGTAAGTCATTATTATTATCCTTTTAAACTGACAATATTTGTTTAGATTAATTCATATGTTTACCATTTTTTTCTCACCATTTCTTCTTATAACTCAAATTATTCTACTAAGATAATTTTTCTCTTACCTGAAGTGTATCTCATAGCAGATTTTTTAGAGAAAGTCTGTTAGTGGTAAATTCTTTGTTTTTATTTGTCTAAAAATACCTTCATATTACCCTTATTCTTAAAAGTTAGTTTTTTTTTTTTTTGTCTTTTTTCCGTGTCCGGCAATGGATTGCAACCCTCAGTGTTGCCCCCGCACCGGACCGGGGACCGGCAATGGGATCGCAACCCTCAGTGCTGCTCCCGCGCCTCGCTCAGCCAGTGAGCGGGAACCGGTCTGCATGTGGGATCCGAACCCTCGGCGGGAGCGCTGCTGCACCTCCCAAGCGGCGCACTATCCAGTGCGCCACCGGGCCGGCCCATTAAAAGTTAGTTTTACCGTGCACACAATTTTAGCTGGACAGCTGAATTTTCTCTCAGCACTTGAAGAAATGATTCCAGTGTCTCTGACTTATGTTATAGATTCTGAGAATGTTGCTGTTCATCTAACTGCTTCACAGGAGGTTGTTTCCCCTGGGCTACTTTGAAGACTTTTTGTCTCTGCTGTCTATATTTTTCTTCAATGTGTCTACCATTTTTTTGTTTTTGTTTTTTAAATATATAGCTATTCCTTGGAATAGGTTGTGTTTTCTGTATCTGTGGTTTCATATCTTTCATTGGCTCTGGAAATTCTCTTCATGTACTGCCTCTCTTCTGCTCTCTCTACTCTCTCCTTCTGGATGTTAGTTAGATATGCATGGTAACCTTCTCATGCTACTTTTATATCTCTTAGCCCTTCTTTTGTATTTTCTCTGTCTTTGTTGTCCTCTGCTTCTTTTTGAGTAATTTGTTAAGACCTATCATCCAGATTATTAATTAGCTATGTCTAATTAAACCCACCTACTTATTTAACAATTATTTTTCATTTCTAGGAATTCTTTACCAAATCTGGAAATTTTTGATGAGCTCTTCCTCCTTGCTATTTTTAAAAATGTATCTTTCATTTCTTTAAACACTTCATAGTAGTTATTGTGTGTGTGTATATATATATATATATATATGTAATATCTCTCTCTCTCTCTCTCTCTCTCTCTCTCTCTCTCTCTCTCTCTCTCTCTCTCTCTATATATATATATATATATATATATATATACTTTTTGCAGCTGGCCAGTAAGGAGATCTGAACCCTTAACCTTGGTGTTATCAGCACCATGTGCTACAGAGGGAGCTAATCAGCCAGCCCCTTATATTTTTTACTTTATATTTACAGTATCTGTTTGTTGTTTTTGCTGACTCACACATAGTAGTTTGCTTCCTCGTCTTATTATTAATTTTAAAATATTTATGCTCATATTTCTTTGAATTTAATCTACAGTATAACAAGTATGAACTCTGGACAGAATATAAAAACAACTATGTGTGGTTGCTGGGGATTTACCAAAAGCGGAAACCTGGGGTGGGGGAGGTATCTGTATTTGGAAGAAGAGAGGGGTACTAGGTGAGTTTCTGATTTTTATGGCCTTTTTCCTTAGAGCACCTGCAAATTGGTGCCAACCAGGTGTTGAAAACTCAGATAGAAATGATAGTTTGGTAGTAGTAAATGTCTGGACATGAACTTTACCTAGTGAGTCACTTTAACCAAGGCCAATGATTTTCTAGTTCTTTGCAGATGATTGAGAACTGATAGTAGTTAGGGTCAGCTCAACGATCAGTAAATAATTGATCTTAACTGGTATAGATTCCCATTCATATTCTGAGAAAGGTACTTTGCAAATGCTTTGACTTTCAGGAGAAATCTAATGGACAGGCTAGGACAAAACGCTTTCACAAACTGACTTGCAGTGGTACTGGGTTCAAAGAGGTAAAGGAAGCAGGGTAGAGAGGATCAAGAAAAGGAAATTATTGGATAGAGAAGGAAAAGCCCAGAAGAAAAAGTCATAATTTCTTTCTTTGGTTGAATTAGGACTTTTTAAGCTTTCAAGATATACGGGCAAATCCTTTCTGGAATCATTATCAGATGTATGTGTTTCTCTTTGAAAGGCTATGTATAACTCTTTTAGGTTTTTTCCCCCAGTTTCATCAGCACCTGCACTGAAGATAATTGCTTTACAAAATACAGCTTCTTGCAGTGATTTATTTGTAGTTCTTATAATACACAACTTTTAAAAGGTAGTTAATAGTTTAATTAATTGAATCTGGGTGATAGCACTGATAAAAAATTTTGATATATAGATTCATCCAGTATTTTTAGGGGTTTTCACGTAGCAGTACTTCAAAGTTTAGTGTTTACGCTGCAGTTTATATGTGGATATAGATTAATTATATCTTTCATGGAAAAATAACTAGAAAAGTTTTGAATACCTGAGAGTAAGCACAATTCTAACATTGGGAGGAACCAGTTTTAGAAATACTAGCAGCAACAGACCTGTGTATGAAGGAAAACCCTACATGGAATTGAACATACTTTTAAAGTTTATGCTAAAAATGCTTGAGTTAGTAAAAATATTATTGAAATGAGACTCATCTGAAAAGAGAAGATAATGTTCAATTTTATTGGTTTAAATTTAAAAACCATATATTTCAAATGGCAAGCAAATGTGAATTTAACTCTTGTTGTCATAGACAGGCAAAATATGATACAGCCACGAGTGCCTTCGTTGCATCTGTTTTGCATTTACAAGTTAGAAAACTTTTTGGCATAAAGTTTTGCAATGAAATTACTTCTCTCTTTGTGTGATTTGAATTATTTTTTGTCCTTGTGCAGAGATATATCGACAGGACCTGTCAGATATATGGTGTGAAATTGGACATTTGTAGAACTTAGTATTTCCTGTCAAGTTACTCTGAATTATGAGACAAATTAATTGCTATGTAAGCATGAATCTGTAGCCTTGGGGTTGGCTCTTTATTTGGGCAACTTGAGTACTGCTAAGTAATGTCCATATTACTGAATGGCAGGATCTTAAGTTTTCAAAATAGTGCATTCTCAGAATATGGTAAATGAATGGAACAAAATCACTTACTAGTATTTTGCTTGGAATGATAAAATAATGTGTAAAAATTTTAAAAAATAGATGTGAAACATTTAAACTTTCAAACTTCAGTGTATAAAATATGATAAATATCAGAATTTGCTATTGAAGTATGATACCACAAGCCAACTTTTATAACAAAACAGGATCAGAGAAACAAAAGCCACAGAAATATAAGGAACTTGTGAGATCACAGCTGCCCCATTTGAAAAATGAGGCACAGAGGGGTTAAGTAACCAGCATCAACACAGCTGGTTGAGGCAGATCAGGGACTAGAACCCACAGTTTTTTCTTTCTATCGTAGAGGTACTTCTAAGTGACGGTGAAGGAGGGAGTTGAGCGATGTACCAGGGTGGTGGGGGCAGGTGGTGTAGATTGGTGGGGTGGAGGGACTGTGTAGGTAAGAAGCCAGAAGATTGTAGCTAAGGGAGAAATTCACGTAGTCAAGCAGAGTGAAAATCCCAGAGTCCAGGGATAAAGTTATTTGTGATAAAGTTCTGAAAATGCTTTAAAAAGCAATTCCGTCTTGCTTATGAACCTAGCCACCATCTTAACCCCCTTTCTGAGTAAAAGCTTTTAAGAATGTCCACTGGGGATGCCCACCTCCCCACTTCTCCCAAATTCATTTTATTCAAATGTGTTTCAAAACCATTTTGTTAGGAATGAGCTATGTCACTTAATGGTGATGGGTCAGATATACGTGATAAGCAAACGTCAGGACAGTAATATCCTTATTTTACAATGTATTCAAGGCAGAAATACCATAATGGCTTCATAAAGAAAAAGATATGGCTAACATATTTTATCTATTATGTGGCATTTTCTCTGTAGCTGTTGGAATAGTAAGAGACTGGAGACTAAAGAATAATTTGCTTTCTTTTGGAAATCTATTTAAGAATCCGACAGCCATGCATTTTTATACAATATTCTTTTACACTCTCAGTGTATTTCTAAAATACATGCTGTTAATTTTGCCTATTCATGCCTTCTATATAAATAGACACATAACATTTATTTTTGGGACTTTTTTTTAGCTCAACTTTGTGTTTTTGAAATTTTCAGTGTTGTCGGATGTACCTGCAACTTATTCATGTTTTTGTAGTTATCCATTGTATGAAATTCTTCATTTACCCATAATTTATTTCTCCATGCTGCACACCTAGAGATGGAAGTACTGATTGAAAGAGTATGCCTGTGTTCAACTTAAAGTGCCACATTTGAAAAATGTGCTTGTTCTAGTTTATATTCCCACTGGCAGTGGATGAAAATTTGCATTGATTCAAAACCTTGGTAACATTTGATTTTTTTTCCTACTTTATTTTTTGTCAATTTGTTGGATATGTAATGGCATCTTAATTTGATTTGCATTTTCCCGGTTACTTATGAGGTTGAGCATCTTATCAGACATACTAATGTTTCCTCAGGCTTGTTCATAACTTTTCTGCATTTTTCTGTTGGGTTATTTTTCTTTTTCTTACTGATTCTTAGACATTCTTTATAAATTCCTCATATTAAGCCTTTTTAACAAACCTCTCTTAGTTTGTAGCTTGTGTATTAAGGAATGCTTCTAGCACTTACGGCTTCTTTGTATGAATAAGGAAAAGGTAGCTTCATTAGCTGCACGACTGTTTTCCTGTGCAAACATACCACTACTTCTGGGCAGATGCAGCCTGTACCAGTGTACATGGCTTTGACAGTGGAATATAGACCAAACTTTAGAACTTACTTTGTAGGCTGCCACCTCTGCTTAATGTACAAAATGCACAAGTGTCACAATGACCTTGTGACTCTTCTGTCTTTTTTTATTGTGCTTTGGTAGACGGGAGTTCTTAATTTTAAGAGACAAATTTATCAGTCTTTTATTGATTTGTTCTTTTTAAAAAAAATTTTCAGTCTGGCCTAAATAATTTTTCCCTACTCTCTTACTTATGAAAATCATCATCCATATATTCTTCTAAGAGTTTTATAGTTTTACCTATCATAACTATGACTTTAATCCACTTGATATTAATTGTTTGTGTATAGTGTTAGCAAGGGATTATGTATTCCCCCCCCATATAGACAACTAATTGTCACAAGATCATTTAATAGTCCCTTGTTTTCCCTATCTCAGTACACCATCCTGCTTTCTAATTTATGTACTGTGAAAAATGGAATTATAGAACTATGACATTTAAAGACTGGAATAGGCATCAATGGAAGTATCAGCATTTCATTAAAAAATATTGGAGTGTGTACTGCATCTCCATTACTCAACCATGCATGTCACGTATATGAGAGAATTATGAGGTTAGCCTAGTGGGATGGAAAGAGGGGCAAAGTGTATGGTATTAGAAATCTGGGTCCAAATCTTGGCTCTGCTCTCAAACTGTCATCTTGGCTGTATCATTTTTTCTCTCTAATCTGGAGGAGAAAAATGCCTTTCAAAATTGTTTGGAAATTAGTGATAATGTATATAAACATTTAGAGAAGTACTTGGCATGCAGTCTGTGATTGATAGATATAGTCATTATTTGATTGGGAAGACAAAACTAATATGTATGACATATGAAGGTATTTCAAGAAGTTCTTGGAAAAATAGAATTAAAAGATAATACAAATCTTTCCATGAACTTTTTGAAGTGCCCTCCTACTTATAGACCATCTTGTAAACTAGAAAATAATCAAATTGCTATAGGAATTCAGAGAAGAATCCTTCATCTGGGGGAATATAGCTTCAATAAAGAATTGGAGCTTGAAGATGTGTTCAAAGGATGAATTTCAGTTAATTTCCAGATCTTAAAAGATCTTCTGGATCTTCTGGTTAGAAGGACAGATGTCGGTTAAGTTTTTTGAAATAGATAGCAGTACAGTGTCTTAAACAATAAAAATCAAGAAAATGGATAAGAAAACTTCATTTTCTCTCGACTGTTGCACTTGTAAAATTAATTAATGGTATACTTTATTTTTAACAGTGTTAATGGACTTGAATTTAAAATACAAACAACTTTTTTTCATATAAATACTATGCTTCTCATAGAATTTTTATCTCTCTTGTTATATTCAGTTAAAATTTGATTCATGTACATTTTTTATTGATACTTATGTATAAAATCATTCAAAGTTGCCATTGAATTCTTATAATTTAGAAGGTCCAATTTTTGAATGATTTTTTTCCTATAAATTAAAATTAACAAATGATTTACAGTAATGACCTTATGAAGAGAAAATAGATATGAAGGCTGACAGGTTTTATGTTAGGTGGGTTTCAGTGACAGATTGAAAATTTTAGGCATTTACTATGATGGCCTGTTTGGCTTGCTTGCTAATTCAATCATGAGAAAAATAAATGCAGCCCATTAAAAAGTGCACTGATATAGGTTTGAAAGTGCTATACAAGATATTCTTATTAAAGCAGGCTATCTTGGTCCTTTTCAGGATATGATGTTTTGATACTTTTTTGAAACACATCTACACGGGGAATATTTTCAACCCTTGCCTCCATCTGCTATTAGGCAACCATTTATTGTTTCCAGTTTTTTTTTTTTTTTATTGTTTATGTGAACTACCAAAGATAATATTATTGATTTATTAATTGGTTCAAAATGTCACTTGTCATTCATCAAAGTAGCACTTTCCATGTTTGAAGCATAATGCTTAAAGATGGGCATATAATCACAAGCAAAATAGAAATGGGCTGACTCTCTTGGAGCTTATAAGTTATAGTATTATAGACATGCATAAATAAGAAATTAGGATGGACTGTGATGTGTTCTATTGATAGAAGATAGTCTAGGGTATTTTGGGAGTGCTGAACAGGTACCTCTAATCCATTTAAGGAAGGTTAGAAAGTTTTTAAAAAATACTAATTCTTCATCCCCATTCCCAGAAGTTTTGATTCAATAGGTCTGGACAAAATAAAGTTTCTTTTTTTGTTATTATTTTTAACTACCCAAATGATTCAGCCAGTTAACAAAATTTAGGTAACGCTGATTATAGGTGATTAAAATGGGTGATAATCATGACAGCGTCACTAAATGAATTAGCTAGGGATGGAATAGATAATGATGCTTTGCACATCATTTCTTCTCATAGGCCAAGGTTGATCTTTGTATTTGTTCCTATTTGATTGTTGCCTCAATTCTTTTTCTTAGTTTATAGGAGTTAACTGCCCTACTGGTTGATGGGAGAGCCTGGACTATCAGAAGTACACACGAGAAGGACCTGCAATTATTGTTTAGCTATAAACCCAATGAAAGTCAGAGGTGGGCCTTGACTGCCATGGAAGCTACTGCAATCTTAAGATGCATTACTGTAAGTTTAGTATCAGAAAGAAGGAGGCAGTAGTATCCTGTACCCTGCACTTATTGGGGGCACATCTGGACTCATGTGGATAGTCTCTAGGGTCTAGGGATGTTGACACTTGCAGTATGTGAAAGGATGTTGAGCTGCTTGGTAATTATCCACATGGGGAAGAACTAGAGAGAGATAGGCTTGTTTGTCTCAGAAAAGGAAAGCTTAATCTATATAGTCCCAGAGAGAAGAACTGGGGCAAAAGAGTGAAAGTTAATTGGGAAGCAAGTATCATTTATTCATTGACTCATTTATTCATTTAACAAATTTTTATTTAATATCTACTGTAACTCATTCTAGTAGATGCCAAGGATACAATTGTAAATAAGATGAATTCAGTCCCTGACTTCATGCAGCTTAAAATCTATTGGAAGATCCAGACAATTAAGCAAGCAGCTGTAAGAAAATGTGATAAGTACCATGATGGTAAAAACAGGGTGGAATTTCACCTTCATGTAAAACACATTTATAATAGTACTGTCAGAAGGATAGTAATGGTGAATGCACTGGCCCTGGAGGTATTCAAGAAGAGGCTCCTGGGGATATTGTAGAAGTTGTTCCAACAACTACCATTAAAATCCTGTTTGACTTCATATCAGTGTTCATGTATGTCTTATAATATAGTCACACTCCTCTTCTTCCTACCCCTCCTATTCCTTTCCCTCCATTCTCTTCAAACTCAGTTCCAATTCTTTAAATCTGCAGGATGAAATGATTGCCTTTGTGATTTTCACAGAAGTTTGTGTATAAGGAATAGGACACATTCTCAGAACTAAAGTCACTCCTAATTATTCTGTTTTTATCTGGGCTGTCAAGTAATTGAGGATAGACATCGTGTTTACATAAATGTGCTGTGATCTGATTTATAGTTTTAGTTCCCATTCGTCTCGATGGCTGGTCCGTGCAGATGGGGACTTGGGCATTCAGTGGGAGCCTGCATTTCTGTGGGAATGGGCAGACACAAAGAATGAGCGGAATGTCAATGTCACTTATTACATAATTTTTATTTGCTCTAAATAAGAGTATGACTTTTTGATCATTTTGTTTTTAATTCTTAACATGTCTTGACTAATTAGAAAAGCTGACCTTTCCCTCATGGCATTTTTATTTAAATATCATGTTGTGATATGTTCAGGACCATTTGAGCCTTTCAGATTCAATGTTACAGGTTGAAGTTGGACACTGTGGAGGTTTGGGTTTGCTTTCTCTTGACCGAATGTGATTTCCTGTTTCTAAGAAAACAGTTTCTAAAGACTCTCAAAAGGAATTTCTTTCATGCCGGGCAGCTCTTATAAAACCACATTTTAGTAAATCAGTGTGAATGACGTATATATATAAAATCAAAGTAAGAACAGTACTACTTGACTAAATTAGCATTTTGTTTTGTGGCATGCCGGGCAGCTCTTATAAAACCACATTTTAGTAAATCAGTGTGAATGATGTATATATATAAAATCAAAGTAAGAACAGTACTACTTGACTAAATTAGCATTTTGTTTTGTGGAAATTGGACCCCATAGAAAAATCTGATGATTTAGGAAGTGTCTGCTTCTGGTAACTAGATACACCAAGAACTAAAAGTTTCATTTTGATTTGGTTCATCAAAGTTCAAGGGCTTTACTTTGTGCTAGAGTTGATACATGCTAATGAGTTTGGTCAATATCTTTCTTTTCTTTTCTTTTTTTTTAAGTGCAAAGTTGCTACTTGAGCATCTCTTTTTAAGTGAATTCACATACACTGAATTAATTCACATCACTCTCACAATATTCTGGAAAAAACTGCAGTTATTCCAACCACTTAGTCAATGGAGAAATGAACATTAGAGAGTCTTTGGTAGTGAGATCTTCTGAACAGGAGATTCATGTCTTCTTGCTCTCAATTCAGAGATTTTGGACTTGTCCCAGAAACTGGGCTTCTTATAAATAATTTTATAGGACTAAACATGTTTTTGTAACTACAAAGACAGTTTATTCATTTGGTTAAAATTTGTTAAGCACTTGCTATATGTCAGGTACTCTTTTAGAAGCAGAGAGTCTGGTGAAGAATAAGATAGGCAAGGTCCTTGATTTATGTATCAATTATACACTTATTTAATGGTTTACTATATGGCAGAAACTTTACCAGTTACTTTAGAAATATTGTCATTAATCCTCCTAATAATGCTATGAGGTAGGCATTCCTGTTTTACAGGTATATAGAAGGTGGCCCAAAGCAACCTAGCTAGGAAGTGGCTGAGCCAGAGTCTGAATGCAGGCTGAATACTCATAACCACCTACCCTATGGTTACTCCATAAGCCTGATCTCATAAACTTACACATTCTTTACAAAACACATGCACACAGACACACAGAAAAAAGGAGGAAAATAAAAACTATGGGTAATCTGACCACTGTTCATATTTTGCTGTCCGTATTCCATTTCTTCTATGTGTATGTGTAGAGGTGTGTGTGTGCGTGTATGTTTAAACATATATGATATCTTATTGATTGATTACCACTTATTTCACAATGTATTACAGATATTTTGCAGGCCAGTGCATTTCATTTAATAGAATATTTAAATAGCTCTACAGTGTTCCATGGTTTGTCTATGTCATGATTTCTCTAATCAGTTTTTCCTACCGCTTAATACTTTCTATTTTTCAATATCATAGACCTTGCTTTAATTAATATCTCTACAACCAAATATTTTTACAAATTCATGATAATTAAAAAGTTTCTTAGTGAAGAGTGCTATTACAACTCTTTGTAAATATTTATACAATATCCATGTGTACTCTGTACTTTGTGAATATGACGATGTTAACAATGTAAACATGCTTTTCCTTCTAGGTTAGTGGATGACAGATGTGTGGTACACCCAGAGGCGGGGGATCTTGCCAACCCTCCCAAGAAGTTCAGAGGTAAGAAATAAACATATTTTTATCATGTGGCCTCAGGAGGTGAGTTATTTTTGTGTCTTAAAATAAATAACATTAAAACTTTATTCAATGTGAAACATTCAAATATAAGTACGTCCATTGGAAATTCTTTCAAAAATTTCCCCTTTGCTTTTCTTTTATACACTGAAGGATTTACAATGGAAGAATAGTTTCAAAAGGAAATCTTGGTGATTAACTGTGAAAGGTTACTTTTCAAGCTAGGAAATGCAGCTAGTTAATATTTATTTAAATATTTCTGTGACAGTTATAAACGTCATAGTGTTTCATTGTCGGCTCTTTAATTTGTCTTTGTAAAATCACCAGGAGCGTGACAGTGGTGTGATAGCTTTTAAAATAGCACTTTGTATGGTGTGTAATAACTAACAATTGTCTTCAAACTCCTTTCTAAGTATAATTTTAGGAGTAGCTTGATAATCTTCCCCACTGAGAAATTGGTCATAGTAGGAAATTGATTATAATTCAGCTGTTAGAAAAGAAGGATTAATATGATCTGTAGAGAATCACAGAAAACTTAAACCAGTAATTAAAAGCTTACTCAAATCAATTTCATTGTTTGTGTGTATTTATAATAATAAAAACAATTTTGAAACGGCATTCATTTTGAGCTTTGTGTTAGCATTCATTCTCACAATGGCAGAAAGCAGCTTTACATAAAGGATAAAAAACTTGAGATAGTCAAAGGGATTCTTCAGAGCCATGTGCCCAAGTCAAGACGTGCTTATTACTACACTGGGGAAGGGAGATATTTAACATGTGGTAAATGTTTACCATAGTTCACTCTCTGTAATAGGCACTTTTTATACAATATCTCATTATAAGAATATTTTATTTATTTTATTTTCCCTAAACTCGGAACCTTGCAGAGAAAGTGACATACAGAATAAATGTCCTTTGGGTTAAGTTAGTCACTTTACTAAAGATGGACTTACAATAAACCTACCATGAGGAAGAGTCAGCAGTTGGGACTAATGGGCTCCTAGTACTCAAGGACCACCTGCCAGGGACTATGCAATACATGTGTGTAAAATGATCTAAAAGATAGAAGAGAGAGAGAAAAGAGAGAAATCCTAATAGAATAATGGATAGTATGAATAAGGGGCAGGTAGACTCTGAGAAGCACGAGCTAGCACATTATATAAAGATGAGGAGAGAATTATTGCTCTGGAAAAGAGATCTGAGGAAATTACCCAGAATATAGCACAGAGAGATACAAAGAAGGAAAATATGGACAAGTCACAAAAGCTTGGAGGATAGATTGAGAAGGTCCAGCAGTATCTAATTGAATTATAGAAGAGAGACTAGAGAGTATGGGAGAGACTAGAGAGACGTGAAGGGATATGGGAGAGAACTTCGCTAAATTGAAGAAAAACACTATTCCCCAGGTAGAAGAGACACAGTGAGTTCAGAGTGGTGATGTTAAATAAAACCAAATCCACAGCCAGACACTCCTTTGTGAATGGTAGGGCATTAAAGACAAAGAGAAAAGTTTTAATAGCAAACTGGGACAACAAACCTGTATTTGTAACAAGAAAAGGCATGAGGTTCAGGTTTTGACTGTACTGCTTACTGGCTGTATCATCTTAAGTAGGTCACCTTACTGCTTTGAGCCTCAAAGGACATGTGACATTGGCTGGTGGGAGTAGGGGTGCATAATAACAAGAACAATGCCTACCACATGAAGTTTCGTGAGCCTTGAAATCTTCCCAGAGAATAAGTGTAAAAGTGTTTTGAGTCATTATACAAATGATAGTTCACTGATAATAGAGAGGCATAATGTATTTCCACTAAACATATTTGGCTCAACTCTTACATTATAACCTCTTCAAAGGAAGGATTTTATTTTATTCTTTTTGTTTTTTCCAGGCATAGGTCTTTGCCCAATGTAGACACCCCCTGGAAACAGCCATTAGATGCTTTTGGATGAGACATCCAAACTTTCATGGGGATCATGTGATAAAACCTGGTTCCCAGGGATGTCTCACTTTTCACTCCTGGGAGCCTGGGCAGCCTTATTCCTCTGTTGGCCAGGAAGGCTTAATCTTTCAAAGATAAACATTTAGGGTTTGCGGCTGCCTTTCCTCTTCCCCTCTTTCCCAGTGAAGTGAATTGTTTTAAAGCACAAAGATTGTTTTAGAGTATCTGGAACCCTGGGGTAGCATGTCTGTACCCAATAGGTAATTACATACAGATACCAGTGGGCACTGGCTCAAACTATGAAATCACTCTTTCAGGCACTCCACCCCTTTGCTGGAAGGCTGCGTTTTCCTGTAATCTAATACTTTAGGTCATTATCTTTGCTAGTTTGCTCTCATTTTCTACCTCCAGTTTGAGACTAAACTGTTCATCTTATTCCACTCATCTTTGGACAAGGAGGGCCCTTTCCTATTGGGGACTCAGGGTTCCCTTTTATCTTAACTCCATCCCACCAGAGCCCCTGGGAGGAGTGCCCTGAATGGGAGGAATTCCCAGCTTGCCTCTGCCCTGGTCTTCACATGCTCAGCAGCCAGGTGCCGACTTTGTCACAGATGCCTCATCCTTTCACATAGCTTGTCATTTACATCTCCTTCCTTACGCCCTTCTCTGCCTGCTTTTATTTCCCCTGTTCCCTGTGGCTTTAAAAGCCATTGCTTTTTCATAGATTTGCCTCCCAGAAACACTATCCCAACATTTCCAGACTCTTCTGCCAAGTTTCCAGAGCCCCCTCCCTGACTGTTACTTTTTAGATAACATGAAAAACAATAGCATATCAACAGTTCAACGGCACCTCAGTTCCTCTTGCCTCAGCCAGATAAATGATGTTCTCAAATTGTAAAAGATTTTTGTTTCTCATATTCCTGCTATGATTGCTCGAGTGAATCAGAACATTTTAGAGCTGTGAGGCAATTAAGTCAATATGACTCCAATTTTTTGAATGAGGCACCAAAGTAACAAAAAGGTTAAAATGTTTCTCCCACATACACATAATTACACAGTGAAATGTTCTTTTGACTGTGTCACATTGCCTCATTTATGAACAGAGGAAACTAAGTTTTAACTATTTCTGAAAGGTTATTTAAAACCTGGCAGACAGCTACTTTTCAATAGCACAACACAATCAGAATAATATTAACAGAAGCACAGTGGTTTTATCTCAAGTGAGTAAAATTCCTTTAATGATCAAGTATTCCCTATTTTTAAAAGACAAACTTTAAACACTGGAATAAATTTAGATGTATGGAAGAGTTGTAAAAGCGGCATAGAGAGTTCCCCTCCACCCAATGTTCCCTAATATTTGCATCTCACATAATCATGGGGCATTTATCAACACTAAGAAATTACCATTTGTACACTACTATTGACTAAATTTCAGACTTCGTTTGGATTTCACCAGTTTTTCCATGAATGTTCTTTTCCTGTTCCTGATCCCATCCAGGAACCCATGTGGCTTTTAGTCCTCATGTCTCCTTAGTCTTCCCTGGTCTGTGACACTTTCTCAGTCTTTCCTGTGTTTCATGACCCTGATACTTTTGGAGAGTACTGGCAGGTCTTTTATAGAATGTCCCTTGGATTGAGTCTAAGTTTTCTGTAATGGTTAGGCTGGAACTAAGGTTTTGAGAAGAATACAGCAGAGGTTAAGTGCTCCTCTCTTTGCTTCATACCAGGAGGAATAATATCAAAATGATTTATCACAGGTCTTATTTTTTGATATACAGTTTAATTCTCCTCCCTCACACTGAATTATGGCAGTTATTTGAGTTGACTTTATATTCTTCTGGTTTTTCTCTTTTTCTTTCCTAGTTCCTTTCCATACTTCTCCCCTTTTCTCTAGAAAGCCCTCTTCTTGTATGAATTTTTCCAAAAGTCTGTGCATGTTGATATTTGTGCCTTTGCTGTTAGGAGGAGAAGCTGACTTAAGTCAAAGCAAGAGAGATTTATGCATCCTTATCTTAGCATCAGTGTGATAAAACACAGGACAGATAGAGAACCCAGGGAGCCTCTCCCCAGAAGGGCTGAGGGAAGAGAAGACAGTCCACTCCTTCTCGTGGTTGATTAGATACTCCCCAGGGTTTGGCCATTTGGTCTTGAAAGTTCCAATTCTGTGATTCTGTGTTCATTTGACTCTTGAGTATTTCGTAATCCACCAAGCCTACCAAGGGGCCACTTCTGGCAAGCAACAAGTCATTTTAAAGTAGTAAGTCAGAATGCTTCAGGATCTGAAACTAAAATGGAGAATTTCTTTGCTGGGCAATGCAGTACTAAAGAGGGTAGTGAAAACCAGGCACTTGGGGGAAGACTGACAGAATCATTTTTTTAGCTTAATTTCTTCTCTTCAGGTAATTCAGGGAAGTGGTTCTGGGCCTCACCTTTTGCCTCCACTCATGCAGGTTACACAGTCAGGTGCATAAATGAAAAAAGTGTTCTTGCTAGGTGGTTGCTTTGACTTTTTATGTAGCTGGACATATCAATCTTGCCTAACACAGTGATTCTCCACTATGAGCTGCTTATAAATACCTCCTCCACCAGCTTAACAATTGCTGTATTGAATTTCTTCAGATTTGGTGGTGTTAGTGTAATTTGTTTTGATGAAGACTGAATCTGTTTTAGATTTTAAACCAACTAACATTTATTGAGCATTTAATTCAGCTACTCTGTGCTGGAGGCTTCCCCTGCATTATTATTTAGTCATCACAATAACCCCATGATGTAGAAATTGTTGCTATCTTAGTTTTGCAGTTGAGAAAGTTACATATAAAAAGTTATGCAACCATCTTAAGGTCACCAAGCTCATTAGTGGTAGTGCTGGGACTTAAACCAGGTTTTATGACTCCAGAGTGGTTTGTTTTTAACCACTATCCCATACTATCTATTGAATTAGGCCTTCATATAAATTCTACCTGTTTGGCCTATAAAGCCACGTAGATTAAATCTAAGCCCTCTTCCAAACAATAGCCCTTTAAGTATTTGTTTGGAGTGATCATATTCCTGCAGACCTTTTCTTCTACAGTCTTATTTTTTTCTAGTTCTCTTAACTGTTGCCAGCTACAAATTCTTGAGGGATTTCTCTAGTCTTCATTATGCTGCCTTGTTTGTTTTATGGTTAGGCTTCTTTTTGTCAATTTAATTCTTAGCAGTGTGGAGAGAACTGAACACAGTACATTTGGGCTTATTTTGATGAGAATCCCCCTTATTTTTGGATGCCACACTTGCAGCCTACGAGTCTTGGGCAGGATTCCCTAACTCACCTCAGGCTGTTAGTCACCTGAAACTGCCTGTGCTTTTTCATTTGCATCTTTGTACTCATTTCACTCCTCCTGTGCTGTGGAATTGGTTCTTTGGAACCAAGTGAAGGACTTGTTATTTTTCTTCTTATTGCATCGGCTCACTGTTCTAGCCTGCCCAACTATTGTGTTTTCTTCTTCCTTTTTGAGATCTTAACATTCATCCTAATTATTTATTCAAATTCCCAGCCTCATAGCATCTTGAAATTTGTTACATTGATCAAAAGTATGTGTGATGATACTCTCATCTCATGTGTTATTGCAGTGTTATTGAATGTATCTCAGGAGAGATAGATTAGGACTGTGTTAGTTGGGGTTTCTACAAATCAGACCTTGGAAGACTTAGGTGGAGGTAATCTATTTGGGACATGATCTCAGGAAGCATGAGATGAACTAGGGGAGAGTGAGCCCAGAGCAAGAAAAGGCAGTTAAGTGTGCATCAATGCCCACCACCATGGGCAGCTGGAGCTCAGTCCTGCTGGGGCTCTCTGAGAAACCATGCCTCAGAATCTCCCACCCAGGACGGAAAGGCTGGGGCCAACTTCCATCCTCTGTGGGTTGCAGGTTTCCCCTGAGGGCATTACCATCCTGTTCCACAGCACTTCTGGATTGTTCCTGCTTGCAGCTAAGCAAGTCCTCCAGGCATTAGGGAAAGCCCTCATGCAGAGAAGAAAGATACAGGAACTTGAGTGGGAAGCTGTCAGCATGTTATAAACTATCCATTGCACTTTTCAGTGAACTTGTCAGTGAAGACACATGTTCACATTCTTCTGCATGCTCAGAATCCATACCCACTTCTTTAATTGGAAGGACCTGCAGTTAGATTGTAAACTGTATGAGGGTGAGGACTGTGTTAGCCTTGTGCTGTATTGAATTACCAAGATTAAGCACAGCATTTTGCATATTTTTGGTGCTGACTTTAATTTTTGTTGAATTAATGAATAAAGTCCTAGAAAAAATTATAGTTCCCAAAGGCAATATAATTTCAGTTCTGTCTTTAGATGGTTTTTGGTGTCTTAATGCTACCTAGCATATAACATAGTTGTTTGATTAGTTGTTTTATGATAATGCAGTGTGTGAACCTGTTAATTTATTATAGTCCTAAATTCTACACCTCTGAATTTAAGTTCATTGGTATCATTTCTAACATATAAATCTATAGTGTGGACAACAGAAGACAGTCTTCTACATGTATTAAGTGAAGATTTTTTTAGTATGTAGTATTTTGTAGTTCGTTGCTACTCGAAGAAGTTCAGAAAATTGCAATGGATTTGCAAGCCAGCAATTACGTGATTTATACTAAAAAATCATTAAAATTCTCCAGTTGAATGCTACTGCTGTGTTTACCCTGTGTATTTGTGGTAAGTCATCATGTTAATAACCCTCTATTGCTAATCCCCTAATATTAAACTCTTAAGTGGCAGTGGAAATTGGATAATACGTTTACTTTGTTCGGTAAGGTTTCAGAAACAGCCAAAGGATAAAATGAAAACAGACCGTTTTGCATCTTTGCTTCTCTTGTTGAAGCTAGTCTGGATTGTAAAAGTGCTTGTACTTTAAAACACTTTAGTCTCTACTGGAATCTCTATTGTGGCTCTGAGCGATAAAATAGGACTACTTTAGAAGTCTCATGAATTGCTGCCTAAGGAGCACTTATACAATTAATTGTGTCTAAAATATGAATGATGCATGAGCTTTGATTGCTTTGTGGTTTTAATTGTGAGGTTTATTTCTCTCCCTTATGAGTAAAAAGTGATGGGCAGAAAATGAACAATTGTGGTACATGTAGTTTAGTGGAGTAAGAACAACTCTACGACTTTCTCACTTGCTAGTCATGTGTCCATGGGCCAATTTTCATGAGCTGCAGGCTCATGTGTAAAAATCTCCCTTCACATGTTGTGTATGAAGTTAGTTGTATTTCTCAAATCCTAATAAGTCCTGAAAAAATACTTTTTTTTTCTGTGAGTATTTAAATTTAATAGCCAAGACTACTCTTTCCAAGAATAGGAAGTTGTAAATACTGAAATTCTTAACTTTGAGTGCTTATGATGACCTTTCTCATGTTACCTTATGCATTAGTCCTTTCTGTTGCATATAATAGAATACCTGAAACTGGGTAATTTATAAAGAAATAAAATTTGTTCTTAACAGTTTTGGAGGCTGGAAAAAAGGCCTTTTTCCTGGTGGGGTAACACTCTGTGGCAACTCAGGGTATCACATAGTGAGAATGGGCTGAACAAGAGAGAGCTAGCCTTCTGACTCTCTCTCCTTTTAAAGCCATCAGAACCACACCCATTACTCCATCAGTGGATCAATCTGCTGTAAAAAAATAAAAGAGCAATGTACTACCATTCACAGCAATGTGGATGAACTTAAGAGAAAATTATGTTAAGTGAAATAAGCCAGGCACAGAAAGAGAAATACCGCATGTTCTCACGTATATGTGGGAGTTAATAAAAACAAACTAACAAATAAATAAATAAACAAACGGATAAGTAGGGAAAAAAAAGACATGGTAATCACAATATTTCCTTGAACTTGTTAAGAGAACAGATATGATATTGGTGGAGGTGGGAGAGGAGGAGAGGGTGGGGGAAAGGAGGAATGGGTAAAAGGCCATGAAAATCAACTACATTGTATGATAAATAAAAAAAATAAATTAATTAAAAAAAAGAGGTCACAGTCCTCACAATCTAATCACCTCTTAAAAGCCCCATGTTTCTAATACCATAATTGGATTTCTTACCCTTTTAATACTGTTTCAATGGAGATCAAGTTTCTGATACATGAACTTTTGGGGGATACATTTGACCTGTAGTACCTTATTTAACCCTTAATAGTCCCCTGGAAACTGCACTTTAAAGAAGTAAAGTAACATGCTCAAGGTTACACAAGTAGTAGGTAGGTAGCCTTGTTTGACGCTGGTGTTTTTCAACACTATAAGATCTTGGATGTATTTAACAGAGATTGATTGAATACATACTGTGCAAGACAGTGTGTGCACGAGCTGCTGTGGTTCAGATGAGTCAGAAACGAATGCTGCTCTCAAGGAATTTATAATCTAATGAGGGAGATAACAGCAGGTAGAAAGTGATAAGGGCTAAATAAAGGTATCGTGAAGTTATGATGGGAGGATGGAGATTTTAATTTCCTGTTTTGAGTGATGAAGAAATCTTCTTAGTTAAGATGGCATTTCACCTGAAAGATTTACACCTGAGGGGAAGGGACATTTTGGCTTCTCAGACCTAATATGCATGTTTTCATTAAATTATTTACTAGGGTAATAATACTTTGCCTGCAAAACTACATTGCATTTCTTCTATAAACAATAATGGAATGTTTGACATTCTTTCAAGTATAATGCTGAGATGAAAGCACCAAGCTGTTATCTCAATAAATTTGGTCTTCTGCCAGTGATACACAAGTAAATCAGTGATAACTGAATGTGAGTGGTACTACTGCCACTGCTACTACTAAGTAATATTTATTTAGTCCCTACTGTATGTCAGGTAATGTTCTAACTGCTTTATTCTATTAATCCATTTAATTCTTATATACCTATGGAGTATATTAGTAAAATATTGTTATTATTATCCCCATGTATTAGATAAGGTGCTATAAGGGGAAAAATAAATAAGTAAAAAATAATAATACCTGTTCCCCCCCCCCCCCCCAGAGAATTCTAAAATCAGCAAGAGAAAAATGTCAAGTGACTTATGGGGGAATCCCCATTAGCTGACTTCTCAGCAGAAACCCTAAAGACCAGGAAAGAATGGGATTATATATTCAAATTACCAAAAGAAAAACCTGCCAGCCAAGAATATTATGCCCAGCAAAGCTATCTTTAACAAATGAAGGAGAAATAAAGTCTTTCTCAGACAAGCAAAAATTAAGGGAATTCATCACCACCAGGTTGGCCTTACAAGAAATGCTTAAGGGAATCCTAAATCTAGAACAGAAAGAACAATAACAACCATCACAAAAATACATGAAAATATACAACTTACTGGTAGAATAGATACACAAATTAGAAAGTGAAAGAAATCTAACCTTATCAATACAGAAAACCACCAAACCACATGGATAAAAGTAAGAGAGGAAGAAAGGAACAAAGGACACACAAAACAATCAGAAAATAAACAACTAAATGACAGGAGTAAGACTTCACATATTAATAATAACCTTGAATGTAAATGAATTCAATGCTTCAATTAAATGATACAGACTGGCTGAATGGATTAAGAAAATGACCCATCCATATGTTTCCTGCAAGAAACATACCTTACATACAAAGACACACATAGACTGATAGATAGTGAAGGGATGGAAAAAGATATTCCATGCAAATGGAAAACAAAAGTGAGCAGGAGTAGCTATACTCACATCAGATAAAACAGAATTTAAATCAAAATCTGTAGTAAAAGACAAGGAAGAGCACTATATAATGATAAAGGGATCAATACAGCAAGAAGATATAATAATTATAAATATGTATGCAACAAACACCAGAGCACCCAGATATATAAAGTAAATATTATCATATCTAAAGGAAAAGATAGACATCAACACAACAATAGGTGGGACTTTCACACTCTGCTCTCCAATAATAGCTGGGGACTTTAACACCCCACTCTCAGAATTGGAAATATCATCGAGACAGAAAATCAACAAGGAAACATCATCAGCACATGGAACATTCTTTAGGATTGACCATATGTTAGGCCACAAAATAAGTCTTAACAAATTCAAAAAACTTGAACTCATATCAAGCTTTTTTTCTTTTTCTGACCATAATAGAATAAAACTGGATATCAATAACAAGAGGAACTTGCAAAATTACATAAATGCGTGGAAATTAAACAGCATGCTCTTGTTCGACCAATGGGTCAAACAAGAGATTAAGAAGAAAATTGAAAAATTTCTAGAAACTAATGAAGACAGAAACACAACATGCCAAAACTGATGGGATACAGCCAAGGCAGTATTAAGAGGAAAGTTTATAGCAATAAATGCATACATCAAAAAAATAGAAAGATTTCAAATAAACAGCTTAACAATGCACCTCAAGGAAACAGAAAAGCAAGAACAAACTAACCCGAAATAAGTAGAAGAAAAGTAATAATAAAAATCAGAGCAGAAATAAATGAAGTTGAGACTAAAAATACAATACAAAAAATCAATCAAATGAAAAGCTTGTTCTTTAAAAAGATAAACAAAATTGACAAACCATTAGCCAGATTAACCAAGAAAAAAAGAGAAAAGACCCAGATTAATAAAATCAGAACTGTAAATGGAGACATTACAACAGATAGCACCAAAATGCAAGGGATCATCAGAGACTATTATGAACAACTATACACCAATAAATATGAAAACCTAGAGGAAATGGATAAATTCCTGGACACATATGCCTTACCAAAATAAATATGAAAACCTAGAAGAAATGGATAAATTCCTGGACACATATGCCCTACCAAGACTGAACCAAGAAGAAATAGAAAACCTAGATGGACCAATAACAACTAATAGGACAGAATTAGTAATAAAAAATCTCCCAACAAAGAAAAACCCCAAGACCAGATAGCTTTACTGTTGAATTCTACCGTAATTATTCCAAACTCATGCTATGAGGCCAGCATTACCATGATACTAAAATCAGGTGAGGATACAGCAAAAAAAAGAGAATTACAGGCCAATATCCCTAATGAACATAAATGCAAAAATCCTCAACAAAATGCTAGCAAACGGAATCCAACAGTACATCAAAAAGATTATATACCACTATCAAATGAGATTTATCCCAGGGATGCAATGATGGTTGAACATATGCAAAGCAATGTATTATGTTTGTTTTACATCACACCAACTGAATGAAAGAAAAAAATCATATGATCATCTCAATAGATGCAGAAAAAGCATTTGATAAAATTCAACATCCCTTCATTTTAAAGACTCTCAACAAATTAAGTATAGAAGGAAAGTATATTAATATAATAAGGGCCATATATGACAAACCCACAGCTAACATCATACTGAATGGGGAAATGCTGAATATTTTCTCCCTAAGAACTGAAATAAGACAAGGATGCCCACTCTCACCACTTCTATTCACCATAGTACTGGAAGTCCTAGCCAGAGAAATTAGACAAGAGAAAGAAATAAAGGGCATACAAATTGGAAAGGAGGAAGTCAAGTTGTCCCTGTTTGCAGATGACATGATTTTATATAGAGAAAAGCCTAATGACTGTAGCAAAACTCCTAGATCTGATTTTGAAAATTCAGTAAAGTTGCAGGATACAAAATCAGCATAGAAAGAATCAGTAGCATTTCTATATACCAACAACAAAATAGCAGAAAAAGAAATCAGGAAAGCTATCTCATTTACAATATCAGCAACAACAACAAAAGATACCTAGGAATAAATTTAATGAAGATGAAGGATGTCTATTATAAAAAACTATAAAAAACACTGATTAAAGAAATTAAAGAAGTCACAAAAAAATGGGAGACATTCCATGGTCATGGATTGGAACAATCAATATTGTTAAAATGACCAAACTACCCAAAGCAATCTACAGATTCAATGCAATCCCTATCAAACTACCAATAACATACTTCACAGAAATAGAAAAAAACAATACAAAAATTTATATGGAACAACAAGAAACCCTGAAAAGCAAAAGAAATCCTGAGCAAAGAGAATAAAACATCATACTCCCTGACTTCAAAATATAGTACAAAGCAATAGTAATCAAAACAGCATGGTTCTGTCACAAAAACAGACACAAAGACCAATGGAACAGAATACAGAATTCAGAGACTACAGCCAACTGAGTTTTGACAAAGGAGCCAAGAACATACATTGGGGAAAAGGCAATCTCTTCAATAAATGGTGCTTAGAAAATTGGACATCCATACGTAGAACAACAAAACTAGATCCTTATCTCTCACCACATGCCCAAATTAACTCAAAATGGATTAAAGACTTAAAGGTAAGACCTGAAACTATAGAACTTCTAGAAGAAAACACCAGGGAAACACTTCAGGACATAGGTCTGGGCAAAGACTATGAATAATACTTCAGAAGCAAAGGAAACAAAAGCAAAAATGAACAAATGGGATTATATCAAACTGAAAAGCTTCTGCACCACAAAGGAAACAGTCAACAAAGAAAAAAGACAGCCTGCGTAATGGGAGAAAATATTTGCAAACTATGTGTCTGACAAGGGATTAATATCCAGAATATACAAATAACTGAAACTACTCATTAGTAAAAAAATGATAATCCAATTAAAAAACAGGCAATGGAAATTAACAGCCATTTTTGAAAGAAGACATACAAATGGCCAACAGGCATATGAAAACACGGTCACCTTTGCTAATTATCAGGGACATGCAAATCAAAACCACCATGAGATAGCATCTCACCCCAGCTACAGTGGCTATTATCAAAAAGAATGAGAATAAAAACACGGTGAGGATGTACAGAAAGGGGAACTCTTACACATTGTTGGTAGAAATGTAAATTAGTACAACCATTATGGAAAACAGTATGGAGATTTATCAAACAACTACAGATAGAACTACCATTGGCCTAGTAATCCCACTACTGGGTGTATACCCAACGGAATGGAAATCAACAAATTAGAGGGACTCCTACACTCCTATGTTTATCATAGCTTTATATCTAATAGCTAAGAGTTGAAACCAACCTAAATGCCCTTCCAGAGATGAATGGATGAAGAAAATGTGGTATATATACACAAAGGAATACTACTCAGCCATAAAAAGGTAAGAAATTCTGCATGGATGAACATGGATGAACTTGGAGGAAGTTACGTTAAGTGAAATAAGCCAGACAGAGAGAGAGAGAGAGAGAGAGAAATACATGTTTTCACTCATATGTGGAAGCTAAAAGAGTTGATCTCATAGAAGGAGAGCATAGAGTAGTGGTTATTAGAGATACTGGTGGCAGGATGGGGAGAGGGTGGTCAATGGATACAAAATAGTAGAGAGATGGGAAGAATGGGACCTAGTGTTCTATAGTAATACAGGGGGACGACAGGTAACAACAAACTACTATGAATCTTTGAATGGCTAGTGGAGGTGATGTTGAATGCTCCTAACACAGAGAAGTGACAAACGTTTGAGGTGATGGATATAGTAAGCACCCTGATATGATCACTGCACACCATATGAAAGAATCCATAAATAAGTACAATTATCATGGGTCAATTAAGAAAAATAAAGGAGAGAAAAAAGAAAAAGAGAGTAGAATAGTGATTACCAGAGGCAGGAAAGGGTGGGGGGTGGGGAAGGCTGGCAGACTGGTACAAAGTTACAAAGTTGCAGTTAGATAGGAGGAACAAATTCTAGTGCTGTAGGGAGACAATAGCTAATAATATTGTATTGTATATTTCAAAACAGTCAGAAAAGATCTTGAATGTTATAATCACAAAGGAATGATAAATGTTTAGGTGACGAATATGCAAACTATTCTGTTTAGGTCATTATATAATATATGCATGTATCGAAACAACAAATTGTATCCCCTAAACATGTACGATATAAAAAAAAAAAAACATGTACGATCTTTAAAAAGATCGTGAGGACTGTACCTTCCTGAATGGATTAATCCTTTGATAGTTTAATGGGAGGTCCTGGGCATGGCTCTGATGGCTTTAAAAGGAGAATAAGTGAGCAGGTAAGCGCTCTCTTGCTCAGCCATTCACCATGTGACACTCTGGTCACCACAAGACCCTGTAGAGTTCCTGCCAAGAAAAAGACCCTCACAAAAGTGTTCCCTGGACTTTGGACTCCCCAGCCTCTGAAATGTAAGAAATAAATTTTATTTCTTTATAAATTACCCAGTTTCAGGCACTCTGTTATAAGCAACAGAAACAGACTATACACCATGCTTGTCCACTCTTTGGATTTTGAACTTTAATCAACTGCCAACAATTTCAAGTTCACTTTGGAAGATGTGGACTACTTGGAGTTGAGGCTGCTTCAGTGAGACTTAATCAACAAGCTAAAAGGAGTGTTCTGTCTGTATGGTCCACTGATCTTCAGGGCAGAACGAAGCGGATGAAGCAGCCATTTCTGAACTGTGTAGGTTCTGCCCATGCTGCGTGGTTGAACATGCTCTGCTCACTCCTATTTCCAGTCTCCACTGGAAAATCCCATTCGTCCTGTGCATTCCAGTCTCTTATCTAAGCCCTGCCTTCCAATGTCCTACTCCAGTTCTCAAAGTATAGTCTGAAGACTTTTAAAGTTTTTAAGATCCATTCAAGGATGTCTGAGAAGTCAAAACTATT
>NW_007732086.1:0-653 GCF_000696425.1 Galeopterus variegatus | reverse complement strand
ACCAGAGTGCATTTGCTTTCACTTAAGAACGTTCTGAACTAAGCAGCCAAAATTATTAACTATGAATTTTGACCCTTATGTATATTTCTTATTAACATTCTATGTGCGGAGATAGGAAGTACTCAAAAAGCACTTCTGCTGCATACCAAAGTACAATGTTTGTCTCGAAAAAGAACACTGGTGTGATGTAGACTGAAATCCATTAGTCTATATTCACACTGTTACATTAAAATCTATTAGTCTACTTTGCATGAGTCTTTTACCCACATTCCGCATTTTCTCATTTGGAAAATAATGTTTCACCGAGTTTTGCAAGTCTTCCAAATGTTGACTCATTAAATTTGACATTCAACAAGTTTATCTACCACTCATAGAGGTTTTGGGTAAGAACAAAAGAGAATATCTGCAATTATATAAAAAAGGTATAAAAATATTCCGACCTTTTCGAGCTATGTATTTGTGTAAGGCCAAATTTTCTTCATACACATCAACCAAAACAATGTAATACAATACATAGAATGTGAAGCAGATATGAGAATCCAGCTATCTTTTATTGTTAAACATTGGATGGGTAAACAAAACACAAACAAATGCCACTGGGACCTTGATAACTTTTAAGATTGTAAAGTGTTCCTGAGATCAAAAAGTTTGAA
>NW_007732085.1:102237-141438 GCF_000696425.1 Galeopterus variegatus | reverse complement strand
TGAAAATTCTTGAATAAGTACTTTGTTCAAAAAGATCCTTCAAAGTCATTTAGGTATATGCCGTCCAGTACAGCAGCTCTGAGCCACATGTGGCTATTGAGTACTTGAAATGTACCTGGTCTGCATGGATATGTTGCCATTAAGTCCAAAATATACATGTTTTGACTTTTTTTTAGTCTTGTCCCAACTACGTTCTAACTTCTGTAAGAAAGAGCCTGCCTTAAAGCACCTTTTCTCCCCCTTGTGTTTTTTGTTTTTCTCCCATGTCTAGAACCATACCAGCTACCTAGTAGGTGCTCAAATATTCAATAAGTGGACGGTGTTGGCACGTGGTAGCTGATCAATAAGAATTTGTTTTTGGCTCAATTGAAAATGACTTTTTAAAAATGAGGGCAGAGAGCTCCAGGGCAGTAATTCTCTCTTCGTCAGTCTGGATGTGAGATGGGATGGACCTCAGCAATGACGAGATATTTCTAAGTCAGACTTTGCTTCATTAAGTCTCCGATCTCCCACCCAATCTCAGAATCTTGATTACGGGATGAGGTGGTCATGGCTGGTATCCCATATATCTACAGTGGGCAATGGGTTATAGAGCTTCTAATATTTCTTGAAGAGATGTTTAAGATGTTTCTATGTGTTTTCGGGTATAAATATAGTATACAGTCCCTTGGGGACAGAGTCTGTATCCTCCATAGGACATCATGGAACAAAATTGAACGTTAGATGGAACGGTTAGTCAATGGGGTTGACTGATTGATTAAAGTTTGTTTTCGAATATGTGTTTCTGTGAAACCATGCTTTCTCTTCTATGGGACACACCTGCTCTTGTGTGACGTTCATGAAGACAGCCAACAAAGCATTTGGTCCATCTGCTCATAGAATGTTAGTGTTCTGTGGTCAGTCTTGGCTGTGCCTCTTTTGTTCACGTGCCCACATTATTGTGTGGACTCATTAAGTATTTAAACACCAAATTGATCATACACCCACACATTCCCTAACATGCAGGCTGACTTGTTGGCCAACCATTCATGAACCTGAGGATTTTTTGAAAGAGACTGTTTAGCTTTTTTTCTTATTTCTCTGAAAACACTTGAACTTTAAAAATGATTTCCAGCTTGTAATACCCACGTACTAATAAAAAAGTATGTAATCATTACAGAAGTTGGAATTCAGACAAAGTGAAAGTTCTTTTCAATCCCACCCTCAGAGAAAACTTCACTGTTAAGGGCTTGAGGCATATGTCTTTTGATCATTTCCTTATATTTATATGCTAACATGTATTATTATTATTATCAATATTTTTATTATTCTCATTAAGTTAATACTAACAGACTATGCATTCTGTTTTGCAACTTATTTTTTTACTTAACTATGAGTATTAAAGAACATTTCCCCTAAGAATTCCTTAAGGCAAAGTACAGCTTTGGTATGCAGACAAAGGAGCTGATGCCTGGGGTTCTTAGCTTTTGTGACAAAGAGCGTTGCCTACACTGTATTGGACTACGGCCATCAGTGGCCTCATTCTACTTGAATATGTGGATCTTTAAAGATTTTTTTAAAAAAATTATTCCATAGAAATAAACTGTTTGGAGACCAGTTAGTTGTTTTCAATCCTGATGTTTCTCATCCCCCAAAATACACCAGGCTTCTGGAATGTAGTAATGTTTGAGTGAAAGTTGTACTTTGTAAGGACACTTCATTGTCTGAAATTTCACTGCCAGAGGCAGGAATAGTGTAAGGAGCAGTAATGTGCACAAGGATATGAGAAAAGTAGACAAAGGCAGAAACATATCCTTAAGTTCAAAAATGCCAAATCTGCTAGGGAGTCAGTCTTAAGACAAGGATGGCATTGAGCTAGGAAAGGAGATGACTTGTACTTGAGAAGACAGAGGAAAAGAGGCCAACAGAAGGGCCCCACTGATCTATCCTGGAATAGCCTCCAGCCACAAGCAAGGCTCCTAACTAGTGGCCATATGAGACTGAGGCTAAAGCTTTTCCCTGATTCTGATCCTTGGCTTCTCTACCAACCCTCCCCTGTCCTTCCCTGCTCCCCACCTCATACACTCAGACACATACAGCCCTTCGGTTCAGCAGTATTATTAAATGTTTGATTCCTCATTTTCTCAGTGCTAAGACACACTTTTCCCCACATTTATACGTTTCTCAAAAGGGATGCATGTTACAATCAAAGCTTATATTTAGTGTGCATGGAGTTTTCTCTTGAAAGTCTGTTATTAAATTGTGTCTTATAATACAATTATTTCCAAATGGAAGAAGAACAATATGTAGATTGTTTTGACTTTTTTTTAGTCTTGTCCCAACTACGTTCTAACTTCTGTAAGAAAGAGCCTGCTAGAGGCTCTGGACTCTGGCTAGAGTTGGGTTTGAACAGCACACAGTCCCTGCTTTCAAGGCACTCCCAGTGCAGTGTGGGGACACAGGCAATTAGGCAGATGGTACCGTGTGAAAAATGCTTGGGAGACTCAGAAGGGATCTCAACCTGGCCTTGGGGTATCAGGAAAGGCTTTCTAGAGAAAGTAGTACTCAACTGGGAATGACTTTCCCACACCCCAGGGGACATTTGGCAAGAGAGACCAGTGGAAACACTGTTGGTTGTCTCTACTGGGGGTAGAGGAAGATGCTACTGGCATCTAGTGGGTAGAAGCCAGGGATGCTGCTAAATATCCTACAATGTCCAGGACTGCCCCCCACCCCGCCCCGCCCCAACAATTACCTGGCTGCAATGTCAGTAGTGCAGAGGTTGAGAAACTCTGGTCTAAATTGAGACCGAAGTATGAATGCAAGTTGGTGGTGCTGGGGGAGGAGTCAGGGTAGAGAAAGTCACAGGTATTCAGGGAAGGGAAGTGTTTAAAGGAAAGTGTGGGCTATGGTGGAGAATGGCACATGAGAAATGGTTAAGTAAGGTTTAGAAAAAGTATCATTTCTTTGGCCCTAAGAATGTTGTTCTTGATCATGGTGAAGTTCTTTTAGCAGAGTGGTAGTTAACAAAAGCCAGATGTAGAGGACTGAAGGAGAAGTAAGGAGCATGAAAGTAGTTTTTGAAAAGGTGGAATTAATGGTAACAAGGCACTTATAATTGTCTCTGTATATGTTAGAAACTATGCCAAATGCTTTATGTTCATTATCCAGATTATTCCACACAACAACCTCATGAAATATGGGTTACTTTGTATGGGTGGGGAAACAGAGGTTTGGAGAATTTGAATAGTTTGTCTGGGATTCATATAGCTTATAAATTATGGAGTTTGGGATTCAACCCTAGGCTTCTTTGACTCTACCTACGTTATTTCTCTGGGGATGAATCGAGGGTAGAGGGATATGGGAGGTGTGTGTGTGTTTCTCCTGGCTGTGGGAAGAGTTTAAGGTGGGAATGACTTAGCTGGCAGTCAAAGACAGATTGAAAATGCAGAAGGACCAATTCTCAGGTGGGCTCCCAGATAAGGGAGGAGAGGATTGGATCAAGAGCCCAAACTGGGGAATCAGCCTTAGATGATGGGGGGTGGGATCACCCCTTCCATCGTGGCAGGAGGATAAGAGGGAAAGGATGGGCATCCATGCAGATGAGGAAGGGAGAGCCTTACAGGACATGGAAACTTTTGTCTCAATTAGGCACAATGAAGAATGGGAGAAAGACTTAAATATGTAAATGTGAGATTGCTGTGTAGAGTTGAAACCATGAATTTACACCAATGCGATGATTTGCAAAAGAGGATTTGGGAGAAAACTCTCTTGTAAACTCTTGCAGGATAGAGATTTTTCCAGATGGTTATTAAAGAAAGACAATGGGTTGGGCTTCATAACGTGAACTCAATCTCAGTTTTCCTCTACCTGCTTAAATTCCTTTAAGGAGGAGATAGAATGTAGCTCTTCTTTTCATGGAATTAAAAGGCTTTTGAATATATATAGGTAGAGCAACTTGTTGATTGAGAATTGATGATATATAGACATAATCATTTAAAAATTATCTTCATGACCTTAAGGCTGGTGTTCCCCAAATCACTGGATACGGATCATCTGAGATTATTGATTTAAGTAGTTATTAAACAGTCTCGAACAAGGTAGAAAAAAGAATGTCATGGTCGTCAGAAGAGTCAACATTGTTAATAACTTGCAGAAAGTTATGTTCATTGATAAATCACTCCAGTTGTTTTACATTTGATGATTGTTTTTAAATGTTAAAGTAATAAATCTTGTTGAAAAATTTTCAAATTGTTAAGTAGAAAATGAAAGTGTTGTTTACCGGAGCCTACACTCAAGTAATTTATCTTACTTGTAAATTCTGAGAACTTTATCTCCTTTTTTCCAATAGTTATTTCTGTTATTTTCTTGTGCAAACACATTGGCTAGCATTTCTGCAACAATGCTAAGTAATAGTGATAATCCTTGTCTGGTTTTTTACTTGAATTTTTCTAATGTTTTATTGAGTATGATGCTGAGTTTATCTTGAATTTCATCAAATGCTATTCAGCCTTTTCTGTATTGATCAAATTATTTTTTATCTTTATTGTAATCAAATTGTTTCTAGTTTTCTTTTCCTTTTTCTTTGTACTTGAGTTAGAGGTTCGGTTCATTTATCATTATATTTCTTGATTTATAGATGTGTACAGAAGTATTCCCTCTTATCTGCAGTTTCAGTTACCTGCAGTCAACTGTGCTCTGAAAATATTAAATGGAAAATTCCAGAAATAAACACTTTGTAAGTTTTAAATCATGCACTGTTCTGAGTAGTGTGATGAAATCCCCTGCCATCCTGCTCTGTCCTGCTTGGGACGTGAATCATCCCTTTGTCCAGCAGACCCATGCTGTATATACTACCCACCCTTAGTCACTTCCAGTTGTCTGGGTTATCAGATCCACTGTCACAGTATTGCAGTGCTTGTGTTCAAGTCACCCTTCTTTGACTTAATCATGGCCCCAAAGTGCAAGTGTATTGATGCTGGCAATTCGGATATGCCAAAGAGAAGCCGTGAAGTGCTTCCTTTATATGCAAAGGTGAAAGTTTTTGACTTAATAAGGAGAAAAAGAAAATCATATGCTGAGGTTGATGAGATCTACTGTAAGAACGAATCTTCTATTTGAGAAATTGTGAAGAAGGAAAAAGAAATTTGTGCTAGTTTTGCTGTCGCACCTCAAACTGCAAAAGTGATGGCCACAGTGCATGAAAAGTGCTTAATTAAGATGGAAAAGGCGTTAAATATGTGGGTGGAAGACATGAAAAAAAACGTGTTCTGATTAATGCCAACCAGTTTGGTCCTATCCAAGGTTTCAGGCATCCACTGGGGGTCTTGGATTATATCCCCTGAGTATAAGGGAGAATGATTGTATTATTACTTCTAGATTTATAATTTTCATAGAGCTATGAAATTTCCTCTAAGTACAGCTTTTACCAAATTCCACATTTAAATATATAATGTTTTTAAAGTCACATTCTGCAGTTGAGATTTTATTTCGGTTATCCCAGAAATAACACTGTTTAAGAGAATGTTAAAAAATTTCCCAAGCATTTGGGATTTTCTGTTTCTTTGTCTTCCCTAGCTTTATTTCTTCATAAGTAGAAATTATAGACTTTTTTTTCCCTATTTTTATCTCTTAATTTTCCATTAAAGACTTTTGTAAACATTGATGTGTTCTTGAAAACCCTTGTAAATGTCCCACAGATTCTTGAAATGAAAATGTGTTTTTTATTTCCAGGATATAGCATTTGAAATGTATCTCTTAACTTAGTTTTATTAATTATATCACTAGTTGTCTTTCTCCATTTACTCTATTAAGTGCTTATGCCTATTTTTTAAATCTCTGGCCTTTTTTTTTTTTTTCCTTTATCTATTTATTGCTGTTTGAGGGCATAAATAGTCATAATAAATCTTCATTGTGCACTGTACTTTTTTATATTATTAAGTGTTATCTATATTACCTTTAAAGCAGTTGTATCTTGAATTTAGCCGTGAATACTATAAATCATGATCTACTTTCTTTTGCTTGGTATATCTTTGACCACACCATAACTTTCAAATTTTTTGTGTCATTTTGCTATATATGTGTCTTGAATAGACAACATGCAATTAGAGTTTGTTTTTTAATCTACTCTGGGGATATTTTCTGGAGAAGGAGTCTTCCAATTCACATTTATTGTCATAACATATACATTTGACTCCTTTATGCATTCTCTTTTAGATTTCTATGCAATTTCCTTTGTCCTCTGCCTTTTACTACATGACCTGCATTTTCTTTGATTTCCTCCTCTAATAATTGAAAGCTATATAGTCTTCCTTTATTCGTATTGCTAATTAAACTTTTATCATTAATTAATGTGATTATACCTTTATTTGGAGATTTATTAACTTCAGAAAGACCTGCATTTTCTTTGATTTCCTCCTCTAATAATTGAAAGCTATATAGTCTTCCTTTATTCATATTGCTAATTAAACTTTTATCATTAATTAATGTGATTATACCTTTATTTGGAGATTTATTAACTTCAGATGTGAAGCAGAATTGAGTATTTACTTATGTCCTTCTGTGAAGGTTGAGAATATTTGCCCACTTATATTTATCCTCTAATGCCTCTTCACTCCTGCCTCTTTATCTTGTTATGCTTGAGGGGTTTTTTTGCCAATTTTATAAAATTTTTTGGTTATTATTATGGGGTAATTTGATGTTATTATAATTATTACATTTAAGAGATTATAATTTTGTTTTTCAAGTATAAATTATTCAGTCTTCATTCTAAATATAAGTGGATTTGGTGCCCCCACCATCTGCTTATCTCTAAATTCCCTATCCTTAAGATCTCAATTTTGATATATTATACATCACTGGGTAAATTTTGAAGAGTTACTTAACATGGTACATTCTCTGACTATGTTTATTGGAAAATGCTTTTTTATTACTTTAATACAAAGTTGTGAACTTAGTTGGGGACTGAATACTTGGGTCTTGTATGCTTTTTCTTAAATCTCTATAGATGCTGCTTCCCCATTTTCTGTCATTGAATGTTACCATGAAAAAGTCAGAGGCCACCTGACTTTTTTCCCTGTAATTGACTAATTTTTAAATGTCTTGATGTTATAATAGAATTCAGTGTTTATCCTTGAAATACTATAACTTCACCAAGATGTCTCAATTTTGATGATTCTATATTACTTTTTCCTGGAACATCAGATACTCCTTTATTTCAACTACGTATTTTCTCTCACAGATTTGAGCATATTTTGTTTTGCCTTGTTTTGTTTTGCTGTCTACTTCTAGAATAGCTTTTATCTCTATGTTGGATCTCTGTTTTCAAACCTTCTTATCTGTCATCTTCTCTACGTGCTTTCATCTACCTGTCTTTTTCCTCTGCATTTTGTGCAGTTTTTTGAAGAGTGTTTTTCCACATCATCAACTTTGTTTTTGGTTTGTGGATTTTTACCTCTCATAACTTTAATATATTTGTTATTTCTGCAATGATATTATTTTTGTCAGTTTCTTTCTGCAACTGCCAGCTCCTCTTTCATCTCATTTTGATGTCTTATCATCTTATCTTTGATCTCTTCTTTTATAGAATCTCTGTTAATTGTTGTATATAATTTTCTTCTGTGTCCTGTTCTTTCAAAATAAATTGTTCATTGGTCTTTAACATGACTTCTCTTTCTCTGTCGTCCAGCCCTTCCTCTTAGTTTATTTTTCTCTAACTTACTTGTCTTTGACTGGGACTTAACTATCAGAACTTTCTCTTGGTCCTCAAGTAATTAGGGTAAAGTCTTTTTAAATGCCTTCCTTAAGCTCTGCTTAATTTTGCTTTCAGAACCTCAGTTTAAGTCTTGACAGTTTGTTTTTCTTCTGTAGTCCTTCAGCGGTCTAAAAGGGTGCTGGTTAGGTTCCTGGGCAGGATACAGCTGATGAATTTTATCTCTGAACTCTGTGATTCTAGGTCCTGCTTTTGATTTGAGGACCCTGTAGGTCTGTTGATTTGGTATGGCCAAACTCTTTTTTTCTTTGTGTTTTCTTCTCTTTTATTTCAGCCAAGCCTTTGTCTGCGATTTAGAAGTTCCCTGGTTAGCTTAAAGCACATATCCTTCTTTTGAGGGATTTCCAAACACATTTGTGTCTTCACGTGTTATTTCTTACTGAGAGCTTAGCTCTGTACTGTAGTTTGAGTGCAACAATCGAATGACCACTCCAAGTTGGGAGGTGTTTTCTAATAAGATTTTTGTTATCCCAAAAGCTTTCTGTCATGGAAGAGTCCAGGGTCCTCAGAATTTACTCAATTCTTAGTATTTTATAGATAAAATACTCTGATTCTTTCACTTGTGGATTGCTATGTCCTACTTTAGAAACATCAAGGACACCATGTCATACATGATTCTGAAGTTTTTAGGAGAGATGAATATCAGTATCAGCATTGCATTGGCTACAGTATTCATTCTTTCAAGGCCAGTAATTGTCTTTTATAAGTCTGCTCTTACTAGCTTCTTCTTTTAATGGAAATATAGTTTTATATATGTATATGTACCCCATATACATATGGGGTACAGAGTTGAATACCTATACCTGGGTGCAATATGTGATAATCAAATCAGGGTAATTAGTATAGTATCATTACAAAATACAGTCATTCTTTGTGACCCATAACCAATTTCTTGCTAACCCCCTTCCCATTCCCTACCTCTAATAACCACAGTTCTGTTCTCTCCTTTTGAAATATTATTGTGACATACCTTCCTTCCTTCATTTGTTTCTTTCTTTCTTTATTTTTTAGCTCCCACATATGAGTGAGCACATTCATTATTTCTCTTCCTGTGCTTATTTCACTTAACATAAATTTCTCCAAGTTCATCCATGTTGCTGTAAATGGCAGAATTTCATTCTTTTTATGGCTGAGTAGTATTCCATTGTATATATTTACTACACTTTCCTTATCTAGTTGTCATTGATGGACATTTAAGCTGGTTCTGACTCTTGGCTATTGTAAATCGAGTTTCAATAAACATGGGAGTGCAGGTATCCCTTCAACATGATGATTTCCATTCCTTTGGGATATACCCAGCAATTGGATTGCTGGATCATGTGGCAGTTGCATCTGTAGTTGTTTGAGAAACCTCATATTGTATTCCATAACAGCTGCATTAATTTACAGTCCCATCAACAGTGTAGGAGGGTTTCCCCTTCTCTGCATCCTTGCCAGCATTTATTATTCTCTGTCTTTGATTATAGCCAGTCTAACTGGGGTGAGATATCTCAGTGTGGTTTTGATTTGCATTTTCCTGATGCTTAGTGATATTGAACATTTTTTCATGTATCTGTTGGCCATTTGTATGTCTTCCTTTGAGAAATGTCTGTTCAGCTCCTTTGCCTGTTTTTTTATTGGACTACTTTTTTTTTATTGTTAAGTTGTTTGAGTTTCTTGTATATTCTGGATATTAATCCCTTGTCTGATGTATAGTTTTCAAATATTTTCTCCCATTCTGTAGTTTATCTTTTCACTCTGATCGTTTCCTTTGTTGTGCAGAAGGTTTTAGTTTCATATAATGTTATTTGTTTATTTTTTCTTTTGTTGCCTATGTTTTTGAGGTCTTATTCATAAAGACACAAAAAGATTAAAAGACATTCCATGCTCGTGGATTGGAAGAATTAACATTGTGAAAATGTCCATACTACCCAAAGCAATCTACAAATTCAATGCACTCCCCATCAAAGTACCAGTGATATTCCTCACAGAAATGGAAAAAACAATCCTAACATTCCTATGGAACAACAAAAATCCCCAAATTGTCAAAGCAATCCTAAGCAAAAAGAAAAGCTGGAGACGTTACCTGACTTCAGATTCTAATACAAAGCTATTGTAACCAAAACAGCATGGTACTGGCATAAAAATGGACACATGGACCAATGGAACAGAATAGAAAACCTAGAAATCAATCCACCTACTTACAGCTGACTGATCTTTGATAAAGGTACCAAGAACATACTTGGAGAAAGGACAGTATCTTCGATAAATAGTGCTGGCAAAACTGGATATCCATGTATAGAAGAATGAAACTAGACCCATACTTTTCACAACATACCAAAATCAACTCAGAATGGATTAAATACTTAAATGTAAGATATTACTAACTTCTGATGCTAGGTCTGCAACTTCGCATTTTCCCATTAATTACTAAATAAGAAGTTAAATGCTGTATTTGCAAACATTAGTCCTCTTCTATGCTCTTTAAGGACTGTACAGCCATTTATTGTATTCATTCAATAAACAGCATTTAAAAGTAGGGTACCAGTACAGTGGTGAAAGGGATCTTCACTGTTGTAGCTGGTGGTCTCAAGGACTGTTTTATAAAAAAAGGAAAACTTTAACATGGTCTTAAAACTTGAGGAGGCATCAGCATCACCCTGAGGGCATGCTAACAGTTTGCTGGACCTCACCTTCCCAGTTTCTGATTTAAATCTGAGGTGAAACATGAGAATTTGCATTTCTGACATGTTCTTGGGTGATGCTGGTGATGCTGTTTCAGGGACCAGACTTTGAGAAACACTATCTTAAAGGATGGAAATTACCTGGACCTTTGAAAGGTAGGTAAAAATATTCTACACAGAGGAAAAATGTGAACATAGAGATCTCAACATCTTCTTGATTTCTAAGCCATTCTTTTCAGGGTGATAGCAGACCTTTCCATAAGACACCCTTATGGAAAATATCTTAAAAATTAAAGATGATTCCCAGACTTTCTGATACATTTAGCTTTTTTATATCTAACAAATGGGTATAGATGCCTACTAGGAATAAAGAAAGATAAGTAAAGAGAGGATAAAGATAAGTTAATATATTAGTAAATATAGAAAAATATTACAAGTTATGGTTGATTTCAGAAAGCAATATATAATTTGAAGTGAAATCAGATACCAGCAATATTCTGATATTATTGGCCTGAGCCACTTACTAGATGTGCCACAGAGAAGAGACTGGTTTCTTTGCCAGGTATTTGTAGGACTGACTGCTATTCTTTTTTTCATTTCACATGACCTGACCCTGGTATTTCCAGATACTCTGAAAGCTCGTTCAGTCAGACTCTTCCGTGACTTTGTTGGCAGTGTGTATTTTCTATAAGAAATAAGACGATGTTTCTCATGGGATAGATTTGGCAGGCATAAAGCTACTACCTAACCTTGTTCTGATTCCATGAGGTTGTATTCTGAAGAAAGATAATTCAGTGTTATAGCTCTTGTTCTTCTGTGTATATCTTTGTCAGCAACTTTCAGTCTTCCAAATGTGTTTCCAAAGTATGAACACACTGCTTGCATGCCTAAGAAGTTCTTTGAACCGTCAAACTACAGACAATCGATTTTGCACCTTTTCAGTTACTCTCCTGAGTATGAATTCAGGGCCGAGGAGACACTGGGGACTATTCAGGAATCTACCACCCCATTGGAGAAAGACCCTTATTGTTAAGACTATATGGGGCATGAACGTTGTGTGAATAGCTGTTGATAAACTAAATAAATACCATAACTGCTAAGTTCTTTTCTCAAATTATGGAATTCAAAAGATTTTTTTCTGGCTTCAGAGAATTTGTGTTCTAGTGGGCTTGGACAGGTTATTTTTCTAAAGACCTTAGTTTTCCTATCTGAAAAATGAAGATGTTGGGCCAGGTTGGACTATATGAGGGCTTGGACAGGTTATTTTTCTAAAGACCTTAGTTTTCCTATCTGAAAAATGAAGATGTTGAGCCAGGTTGGACTATATGATAGTTAGTATCTTCTCTCTAGTGGACATTATGAGCCTGTAGATGATTAACTTTTAGAGTGAACTCTTCTCTTTGATTTAAGGAAGGCACAAGTAATATATTGTTTCAATATTTTGGGGGAACACAAAGAAGTGAAAACTGTGCTTCTACCTAATTTTATTATACTTCCCTTTGAACTATTATAAACTGAAAATGTTTATAGTCATACAATTTTGAGCTATAGGGGAGAATTGTTCCTCAGGTTTTCCAGAATGAAACAAACAAGAATAAAAAGGTTTTTGTGGAGGGAAGGTGACCAAATGGTCTCAAGTCTCATCTCAAGAGTAGCCATAGATGATGATTGCAGGTTTTACATCAGTCCAGGGTAGCTTAGCAGTGTCATAAATACATGGGTAGAACAATGCAGCCAGCTGCACCTTGCCCATGGATGATGAGGAGGAAGATGGTCACTTAAATATCAAGGACAAGTGGGGACTTAGAATTCCTGGTATCCCAGTAGTTAGCTAATGATTGTGATGTTGCTCCATTTGCTTCATTAGTTGGGATGGGGAGTGTCATATAGCAGTAGATTTTGTTTGGTTTTATTTTTCTGGTCATGGAGGCCCTTTGGAATTGCTTAAGTTCCTAAACGTTTAGTTTGAGTTGGTATTGTGGGCTAATTTTCTCCTGGAAAGCAGGCATGCATACAGTTAGTCATTCATACCACAAATCTCACCAGATCCAGACCCATGCTGGGCCCTGGGGATATAAGAACAAAAAAGAACACATCACTCTCCTCTGAAGAGTGATTTTGTGTAGCCTGGGGCCACATCACTTTGAAAGAAGATAATTTTACACATTGGAGAGGAGAAAATATGTATCAGTTTTTCTCAGAAATTTTAGTTGGAGGCTACATGCTAACTGTAGAAGTTGACATTGGCCCCTTACTTACAAAACCCACAGCATCATCAACAGTGCAAGGCTCTTATCACCAAAGAAAGATGGACCAGTCACATGCCTTGATCTTGGATTTTTCATGGAAATTTTTTGGTAAAATACCCAAATCAGAAAAATAAAACTAGAAACTCATGATATCACATGGCATGAAAATTGCTCAGATCAATTAGAACCATAGAATTATAAAATCTTGGAGCTGAGAGAGAACTTGTTGATCAACTGGTCCAGAGACTCCCCAGCCAGCATCCCATGAAGGCAAGTGGGTTATAGGTAGATACTGAAGGTATCTAGAAATCTTTCATGACAAAATTTTCAACCTCAGCACTCTTGACACTTTGGATCAGATAATTCTTTCTTGTGGGGTTTGTCCTGTGCATTATAGAATGTTTAGCAGCATCCCTGGCCTCTACCCACTAGATGCCAGTAGCACTTCCCCTCTGGTTGTCTAAAAATGTCTGCAGATATTGTCAAATATCCCTGGGTTGGTGGCAGTGGGGAGCAAAATTGCCTCTGTTGGGACCAGTGCTATATGATAACAAAGGGTTAGTAGAAGCATCTAACTCTTATGACCAATCTTTTTCATGTTTGGTTGGAATCCTGTCATTCAGAAGCTCTGATTCATTCATTGATTCATTCCTTCATTCATTCAACACACTCATATTTTATGAGTATCTGTTGAATACGCTGAGTTCATTGTCCCTAGGTCTGAAGATACCAAAGTGAACAAGACAGACATAGACTGCTCTCAAGGTGCTTCTGTTCTACTAGGGGAAAGCAGACCACAAACAAACAAGTGTCATGTCAACAATGAAGGAAATAAAGCAGTGTAATGTGGTAGAGAGAAACTGAACATGGGTGAGTGTTGTGGGTAGAGGGTTTGATTTCATGGGGGTGGGGGGATAATAGCTAACATTAGATGGGTTTGTTCTCATGGGGGTAGTAGCTAACATTAGATGGATTTGTTGAGGATTTAATCAGGAAAAAAGTTTCAAAATATGAGAAGGAAATCCTGTAAAACAGGTCCTTTGTAGAAAAAGGTTGAGCATGATGATCTAATCTTTTCATTTAGCAAAATGATCAAAGTAAGAGCCTCAGAAGATTTGCTCAAGGTGAAGGTGGCAGGCAGAGACATCACACCTGTGGTCACTTTTTGGTTTTCATGACCTGAGACCAAATTCTTTAATTGGCTAGATAGGCATTTCTGTATGTATTGTTTGTTTGTTTGTCTGTTTGTAGAACAGCCCAGTAGTGAATAAGCTGAAAACCTAAGTTTACTGGACAATAGTGGGATTTTTCTTTTTCTTTTTCTTTTTTTTTTTTTGTCCTTTTTGAGACTGGCCACACCGTGCTCAGCCAGTGAGCGCTGTGAGCGCACTGGTCATCCCTATATAGGATCCGAACCCATGGCGGGAGCGCTGGTGCGCTCCCAGCGCTGTACTCTCTGGAGTGTGCCACGGGCTCGGCCCAATAGTGGGGTTTTTTATTAAGGATTTATGGAATGTGGTGCTTGGCCAACTGCCTGAGAGCACTGTAGTGTTTTCACATGGTGACGAATTCTACTGTTGTGTTGGCAGACAAATGTTTAAGCTTTCTGCTTAGTTCTTGGGGTGCAGCAATTTTTAGAAATAAACTTACTTGCTGATAGTAGATTGAGGATTGCAAGAGAAAAGAAATTTCTTAGCTGTCATTAAAAAAAATTCTAATTCTTGAGTATCTGCCAATCCCATATATAAACACATACTGTGCTTTTCCTACTGTAAGTTTCTATTAATTTATTGAAGCAAGGGTGGGAAAAAAAAATGGATCTGAATGGGCCGGTTGGTTACTTTGTTAAGGAGGAAGGACAGCTTTCTAATGGCTTCTGCTACAGGTGGAGGCCGAGAGGGGACAAAAAACAAATCTCGGTCTCCTTGGGTAGGAGGACTTGAAAGTGTTCATGGGCCACAGAGGCCCAGCCATTGTTTGCCATTCTAGAAAGCAGGCTGCTTAGGACTTTCATTCTGACAGGGTAATTAGATCAGGAACCATGGTTTAGAGAGAGAGACGAACAGACCCAGGTGCCAAGCTTAGGTAATCAGTTTTGTCTGCTATAAGAAATTAGACTGGAAGAGTTATTGTATCAAGACCTGCCACTGATATAGGCAGGCTCAGGATGATTCTCATCTAACTGAAGTGACTCATCTGAATTTTTTGAGCAAACTATGAGCACACACAGTGAGCAAGCCTCAGGGAGATTAGCTTGGGATTTTTGTGGACCTTTCCCCAAGTAAAAGAAGTTCTTTTGGCAAAACTTTCTTAAACACTTCCCAAGTTAACAGCCATGCATCACATGATTTTTGGATTCATTCACTGAAAATGTAGAGTCGCGACTTGGTGTGTTTGATTGGATCTTATGAGCCAGGAAGGTCCTATGGTCATTTATGAATTATGTTGACTTCCCCTTTGGATTTCTTGAGAGGAAGAGGTTTGCTGAACACCGGGAACTTCCTTACTTCTGTCCCAAGGACGGTTTTTAGGTTTGTTCTACACTGGAGTGGAAAGAGACATCGCCCCAATTTGGCCACAGGAAGCATTTTTGTCCATGCGCTTCGTCGACTTGAATCACATTCACTTTATGGTCACGTTTGCTCTGGCAGCCATTCCCCCCTTAACCCACTCACTTTGCCACCAACCCACTCTTCTTTCTTTTCTTTTCTTTTCTTTTTTTTCTAAAAAGATGACCGGTAAGGGGATCTTTACCCTTGACTTGGTGTCGTCAGCACCACGCTCAGCCAGTGAGCGAACCGGTCATCCCTATATGGGATCCGAACCCGGGGCCTTGGTGTTATCAGCACCGCACTCTCCCGAGTGAGCCACGGGCCGGCCCGAGCCAGGAACAGTTTTGACCATGAAGACACATCCAAGACCTGCGGTCAGTCAGGCTGACAAATCCACAAAGTACTCAATGTTCATTTTGGTCTTTCGGGATGCGGGAGATGACTTTTACTGCAACTTCTGCTTACTCTGCGTCTTAATCAGTTCTATAATGAAGACCCAGCAGCATATCTGCATCGTCCCTTTAATTTTACAGTTTTTATAATGAGAGTTCTTGCAGTGTGAAAAGTGTCTGTAGAAACCTAGCCAGCATTCTGATGAGTCTGTAAGGGCACACCATGATTGTCTGTCTCAGCCATTTGGGTGAAGTTTGGCCCTGGAGGAGAGAAATGAGTTATCTCTTGTTCTAAATCCTAGGGCAAGAACGGCTTCAAAGTTGCCAAGGAACTTCCTGATGAGCCCATGACATTTCAGAGAAATTTTCTATACTATCACCTCCAGTTTATCCATTTGACAGCAAGAATGGTTTTCCATTATTTGAAAGAACGTGATGAGCTGGGATCTCATCTGTCGTGGTTGTGTTTTGAGAATTTTAGTGTGATGGAAGCATCTTCGTTTTGTTTTCTTTCTATAAGCCACGTCTCAAGAATATTGTGAGGACACTTCTCAGGATTAGTTATCTAGTGAACTGCAGGTTCCCCTTTGCAGACAATGAAGCCTAAAGCTACTGAGATACCACCCCACTTCCTCCCTTTCTTTTCTTGTCCCTTCTCTCTCCTTTTATCTCCTTGTTCAAATCACACGCTTCCTTTTCTGAGGACAGGAGAGCTGGCAGACGGCCTATTGGCCTGTTGGCCTCAATTAGCCTTATACCATTGCAAAGGAATGCATGAATTCTCCAGAAAGTATGTAGTATCTTTTTTCTGTTTAGACACTCACTACCTGCTTTCATAACAGGTCATTCAGCCAGAAGTGTTTCTTATTTACATATCTGACATGTGTAGCCACCGACTGTATCCCTAGATGCTCATCTCATTTTAACAGTGATCCCAAAGGTTATGAAATATGACTCCAACATGCTCTGTAATACTGGAAAACTTTATGCAAGGGAGCAAACCTAAAATAAGAGATAACCTAAAGATTAACATCCTTGGCCAGAAGGCGACTGGGTTATTAATCTGCAAATTGCCTGCTTCAGACTTTGTGCTTGTGTACAAGGTCCCACAGATGGACCAGGCCGATCACATACAACAGAGGCCACATGGCATTGGCAGGATTTGGTCTCATGGTATTTCCCTGCTACTATTTAAATTCAGTCTCATAGTGGGGGTTACATATGTGATTGCAAATTAATCCTTTCTCTTCTGAAAATTTGGTTTTGAAGAACAGCTGTGTCTCCCTTCTGAATTCCTTAATTATTTATCCTCCCTGATATGTTAAACCTTTCATTAGTGTGGTGAATTGCCAGGAGTACACAGAACTGCTTAGATCATGTAGCAAACAGTATAAACATTTGATAGGACATTTGAAGACACCACATGGTGAGCCAGGATCTATAGTAGTACCAAATGCTCAGGGATCGATGGGGGTAGCTTGTTGTTGGAAGTTCTTTGTTGTCTTATTTTGCTGATTTATTTTTTTTAACTATGACATGGGAGTAGTACATATGTCATTTGTACTTATTCAGAAGAGACGATGGGGGTAGCTTGTTGTTGGAAGTTCTTTGTTGTCTTATTTTGCTGATTTATTTTTTTTTAACTATGACATGGGAGTAGTACATATGTCATTTGTACTTATTCAGAAGAGAACTGATTCTGCTTTAGTTCTTGTTAAATTTGGAGTATACATGCCCATATCTGAGTTCAAATTAAATCAAGAAAATTAATTTCTTGTGTGTGTGTGTGTGTGTGTGTGTGTGTGTGTATGAAATTCTATATTTGCATTTGTAGGTTTGATTCCATAACTACTGTTCCTGAAAGAGATTTCACTTCAACTTCTCAATTTAGTACTGTTTGGAAAGATGATTTAAATGATTTTTAAATTATTAGAACTTCTACTTTGGCCATGACAAGAGTAAAAGATTAGAAGTGATATAGAATACCCATTGTTGCTAAGAATAGCAACCCAACATTAACAAGTTTATTTATTCGTGGTTATTTTCCCCCATTTTTCATCCTAAGACCCCAGGGCTTGCAGTTAGTAATATTAACCTCTCAGTACATCCCACAACTCATCATATCAACAATCCCTAACCTGTAAATAAAGTTTTTAGAATGATCTTTAGGTTCCTGATTTTTCTGTTTTTCTAGCTGAAACTATTCTGAAGTTTATGCATTCTATTACCCGTCCTTGGTTAATTGGTTTTTCCATTCATAGGAAGGGAAAGTAAGAAAAGCACAAACAACAGGTGCTAACTAAAGCTTTTTATTAGAATTGTGATCAGGGAGAACTGGGGATTTCAGTGTCTTATAAATGAAACTAGGTTTCTGGAGTGGACAAGAGGAAAAGCACCTTATGGTGTTTCTGGTTCTATTTCTCAAAGGCTTTGAAGGTTATAATTAGTTGCTACGGAATCACATGGCTGTGGTGCTTCACAGCTTTATTTCTGGTCTGCAGTCCTTCAGTCAGAGAAGAGGTTAGATCCAGGCGAGGCCTATGCAGTTTAATTTGGTTGCTTCTTGGAGACAGTTGGGATTTTGACTTGAGGACCACATTTCTGCTTCTGAGCCATCACACTTAAAGAGCCGTGCTTGCCACGCTGACCTGGACAAGGGTGGATGGAGGCAGGTTTGTGAGAATGCTGGGAAACATCAAGGATGCCTCCCGTCTTCAGTTACAGCTGAGCAGTGAGTTGGAAGGACCCACAATGAAGCTGTGGTCTGTCTGCTTTCCCCTTCCCAGAAGGAAAGACCGAGGCATGATGGGTCCCTGGAATTCTGAGCACAGAAAGTGGGTGGGCAGGTGGTATAAGTTAATATTGATGTTCCTGAGATTCAGAAGGAGCAGCTTGTACACATGATTTCCTTTTCCCCCATTCCCATGTGTATATTCCAACTTTAAAGCGATCTCTGGATATTCTTTAAATACTTCTTCAAGAGTTTGTCAAACATTGACAATCGGATTTTGGGTTTTTCATCAAAACTTCCCATTTTGAAATCCCCAAACTGTAAATGTAAACTGAACAAACCAACAACCAATAAATGAGACTGGACAGCGATGAGTAATCAGGCTGTCTAGGGGTTTATGTTAGGAGGACCAATCATGTTAGGTGCTAGGCTATTCTAGAATGAATCTGAATTCACTTAGTAGGCATCATCATGGGTGGTGTTTAGAGTCTAGTCTAGCTTGTTTGACCTCGAGGGACCTGGAAATATTGCATTGGGGGGCAGGGGATGGGGGTACTTGTTGATTTATAGATTTATCTCATGGCCTTTTGAAATAACATTTTCTTTTAGTTAGTTCAGAAGCTTCCTCTTCTGCTTTTGATTTTGCTGATTTGATAAGTGAGAAAAAATATTGCTAATCTCATAATCACAGTTTATTAAATGAAGTATTAAATAGGAGACGAAGGCTTTTAACTTCAAATTATAATTTTGTAGCAGATCAGTGGCTAGTTTAGCCTGTTGGGGTTGCTGCTCTTCTGGGTTGATGAAACAGTCAGATATGTAGAGCTTATTTCTCATCTTTTTTTCTCATTGTTCGTTTTTAGAGGATTACCATCTGTTGCAAAAACATGCGTTTTGGTTGATGAATGGGTCATCCTCAGGTCCAGTTGTCTTTGTCTCTGTCCTTCCGTACTCCCTTCTTCTCCTCCTACTCTCACTTTTTGCATGTGTGTACCACCCACAGTATCATAAACACATCAAGTTTCTGTTTCTTTGATTGTTTGGGCCATGCCAGCAATTTCTGTTTTCTTCTTCCGTCAGCGTCTTTGTGAGAAATGTGTACACTAAGGCAAAATGGCTTTCAAGTAGGCTACATCCTGATTTCGATACTTGGAGCAGACATCAAATTGAAGGCCATTCAGCTCTACCTGTCGCTGGTTCTCTCAGCAGCCTGGAGATTAACCTCTTCTAAGGCTCTGAGCTATTTTTGAGCTAGAGGCTGCAACAACATTAAAGCTAGAACCCATTAGGAAATCACTTTCATCATCTCTTCTTTTTCTAAATCAGTGGATCTTTTTTCTGATCTCATAACCCTTTAATCTCCTTTGTAGTAGAACAAGGAGACTGTTAGTTTGTGTTTGCATCCAGTGAAGTTAGCATCCTTGATAACAGCTTCAGAAGACACCAAGACATTAGAGAACTGCATAGAGAGATGAATTTCATCTCTAGGTGGATGACTTCATGCTGAAGGTGCCCTGCGTTCCTTGTGCAGAAGTGTGATTTTTGTTGATGTTGTGCAAACCAGGCTCAAACTTTCCAAAAGACACACAGCAGAAAGCCTTTTGTTGCATTATATCTAAAGGCTTGAAGTTTTGAAGGGAAGAGATTTTGTTTTCCTCTCTGCTACACAATGGAGCTTTCAGAGAACCTCTTTTAAAAGGAATAGCTACAGCCTTTGTGTTGAAGGGTGTGTCTGTTGGCAGGGTCTGCTGATGCAGACAGACTGGCTGGTGATTAACAAAGGTCATTAGACTTTGGAATCTGGCAAGCAGAGTCAGATGGCATGTCTTCTGTGTGTGGAAGGACGACTCCCAAGAAACCAAGGCATTCTGGAGGTGCCCTCACCACACCCCTAAATCCTGCTGTAGAACAGGATCTCTGTTCCAGGGTCGTCCTGCTCTCTCCAGTGTTCAGCTGGGACTAACGAACCAGCATATCAATCATGGGATAAAAGAACCTTTGGAGATCTTGGTGAATGACATTTGAGGAAGAGAAAAAAAGGTGCTGCTTTTCGTAAAGAAATGAAAACAGCTAATTCTTTGTTGGGAAGAGAAGAGCCTAGGAGGAGCCCAGCCTGCTCTTCTAGCATTCATTTCTGATTGTCAGCCTAGCAGAATCCAAGAGAAGCCATGTTGTGCACGCAGGAGAAGCTCTGAGCTAAAATGGCTGCTCCTAAAGCTCAGAGGACTAGGGCAGCTTAGTGAGTCTTAGAGCTTCAGTGACGCAGGAGCTCATATCTCTTGAAAGTGTGATAAACACATTCAGCAGAGCTGTGGCTTGTTTGGCTGAGATGAAAGGACTAAGCTTGGGGGATGGGGAGTGCACACTGGATGATCTGCTTTTTTCTGTGAAGTGTTCTAAATGCAGGAGTCGTCTGCACCATGGAAAAATTTGTTTTCAGGTCTAATGGACTGTGCGAAAGGAGAAGTGGGGTGGGGCCTCAGTGACTGCTGTAATTTGATCCAGAGCTGATAGCAACCTCTTCCACACAATTTGGGTTGGTGCTTAGACATAAAAGCTTGTGTATCTGGAATATTGAGACTTAGCTGAAAAAGCTCTGGTGCACAGTTCAGTGTTTATTGAAAAAGGATAAATTGCTGGGTGAAAGAAGAGGAGGTAAATATCTGCGTCTCACTCTGAAAGCTCAGACTGTCCAGAGCTGGACTTGCCAGAAGTTATTTTAGCAGGCTACCAGGAGGAGCATTCGTTCATAGAAAATCCTCCTGCCTTGGCTCCTTTTACTATATTGACCTATTATTACTGGACTTTATTCCTCCTGCAGAAATAATTTATCTTTTATAATAAAGGTACAGAAAATTGCATCAAAAAGTAATTTGGCTACAGCTTTAGTTCTTGGATATCTGGTTCTAGATTACAGTGACTCAGAGTTTGTGGTGAGCTTAATGGAGCAAATCACTCATTAAGATAATAACTGGGTATCTCGAATTAGGATGTATGTTAAGATAGGAAGGAGTATACCTTTCTAATCCATTTTTGACTTCTTAAAGGTGGGACTCTCCATTGAGTTAGTATGAAGCTTTCTGTATATTTCAGTCACACAGTAAATAGCTGAATGAAGATAGCTGGGCAAGTTTTGCTTTGTTCTACACCAGGTTCAGAGCTTTTCACATCCAAGTGTACATTTGTAAAGGAGAGAAGTGGAAAAAGATAAAGTCATGACTATAGAGGCCCCTCTTCAAAACTGTGAGTTTCTGTTGAGATGCCAACGTAGAACTTTAGAAACTGGATTGTCATCCAAAGTTGGTTGTTTAAAAACCTCATGAGAAATATTTTACAACCTAATTAGATTGGAGAAGCTGTTAGGTTATAATTGGTCGGTAGTAAAAGAGCAAATAACCATTTAGCTCATGGGGAAAAAAAAAAACTCTTTGGGGAAGGAAGGAAAGAGGTATACCCAAATATCAGTAAAGATGTTAAAATAATAAAAGCGACAATAAAAACTCTATTGCCCCTCCTGAGATTCAATACTATTTCATCATTTGATGATAAAGCACCAATGTAATAATATTAAAATAGATATTAGATTGAAATTTGTTTTTCTTCTGTGTAGACATCCTCTTTACTTTTGAGAAGCTTGTGGTTCTAAAGGAAAATGAGTTCAAGGCAGAACCAAAGTCAATATAAGTTACCAAGAAATTTGAATTCAGTGGGAAAACTCAGAAATGACACTGCTAAAACTTTGGAAGTATTAGTTTCACTGGTGAATGATATTTGAAGATATATCAAGCCAGAAGAACTTTATCTGGGTTTTTATTTTTTTCTTTGAAGTATGAAGTCAAAGACATCATCTCTATTATGTCTGATTTCCTTTCTTTGGTCAATGTTCCAGTTGGCAAAATCCAGTAAGAGAAATCTACTGATGCTGGAATTTTTTCCATTAGTGGACATGTAGCCCCATCTGCTTGAGGTATGTGATTAGTGCATTCCTTAAGATGTTTTGTTCTGACTTCTGCCACAGGTTCCTAATGTGAGAGGGTAGTCCCAGATCATGGAGGTGCTGCAGTGTGATGGCTGTGATTTTAGAGCCCCATCTTATGAAGATCTCAAGGCACACATTCAGGATGTCCACACAGCATTTCTGCAGCCAACTGATGTTGCTGAGGACAATGTTAATGAGCCACGATCCGGGTCCATGAATGCCAGTAATCAGACAGAGGTGGAGTTTTCCTCTATAAAGGATGAATTTGCAATTGCAGAGGATTTATCAGGTAAATCTGTACTTAACTCAGCATATCTGATATATTTTAATTGCTCTTGTTTAGTCTTCTATAACCATGATTCTTTATATATGTGGCTTCTATAGAATTTCTTGCTATTTATGAGCCATTTCTTTCATGATTTGGGCATCGTGTTTCTCTTCTTGAGTATCCTAGGTATCCTGATGTCTCCTAGTTAACTTTTAATTTTGAGAAAATCCTAGAATAAATATTGCAGTTTATGAAACTTGTATATTTATAGCTCTGTAGCTCATTTATAGAGATGGAGAGAGTGTTGTATCCAAAGCCATACACTGCATCTTCATCTGTGAGAAGGTGCAATCTATGTATGTTTATTAATGCTTCATGAATGCTCTTCAGGGCCTCATCCTGAGACTTTAGGAACTTTGAATGTGATGTTTATTAATGAAGAATAATTGAAATGGTACTGATTTGCATGATTGAATTTCTTAATTCTCTTCTGCTCTGCTTTTCTCACTTTCCTTATGCTTTCTCTTTAGGTCAAAATGCAACTGCATTGGGGACTGGAAGTTATTATGGCCACAGTCCAGGATATTATGGTCAGCATATTGCCCCTAATCCCAAACCAACAAACAAGTTTTTTCAATGCAAGTTCTGTGTACGCTACTTCAGGTCAAAAAACCTCCTCATAGAACACACTAGGAAGGTCCATGGAGCTCAAGCTGAAGGGAGTTCAGCAGGACCCCCTATCCCAGGATCCTTAAATTATAATATCATGATGCATGAGGGATTTGGAAAGGTCTTCTCCTGCCAGTTTTGCACATACAAGTCTCCAAGGAGGGCAAGAATAATTAAGCATCAGAAGATGTATCACAAAAACAATTTGAAGGAGACCAGTGCTCCCCCACCTGCTCCTGCTCCAATGCCAGACCCTGTGGTTCCACCTGTTTCCCTGCAAGACCCTTGCAAGGAACTGCCAGCAGAGGTCGTGGAGCGCAGCATCCTAGAATCCATGGTCAAGCCTTTGACCAAGTCTCGAGGCAACTTTTGTTGTGAGTGGTGCAGCTACCAGACACCCCGCCGAGAACGCTGGTGTGATCACATGATGAAGAAACACCGCAGTATGGTCAAGATCCTTTCCAGTCTGAGACAGCAACAGGAAGGGACAAATGTACCTGAGGTGCAGAACAAGAATTCCCCTAGCCCCACTTCCAACTCCACCTATCTATCCATGAATGCTGCAAGCCGGGAGATATCCAACACTAACATCTCCAACTTCAGGGGCTCCATTGGCAACTCCATCATGAGACCCAATTCTTCAGCTTCCAAGTTTTCACCCATGTCTTATCCTCAGATGAAGCCGAAGTCACCTCACAATTCTGGCCTCGTTAACTTGGCAGAGAGATCCCGTTATGGGATGACTGACATGACCAATTCTTCTGCTGATCTGGAAACCAACAGCATACTAAATGACTCTAGTTCTGATGAAGAGTTAAATGAAATAGACAGTGAGAATGGTTTAAATGTTATGGATCACCAGACATCAGGCATGTCTGCAGAGCAGCTGATGGGCTCAGATGGCAACAAACTGTTGGAGACCAAGGGGATTCCGTTTAGAAGATTCATGAATAGGTTCCAGTGCCCCTTTTGTCCTTTCCTCACCATGCATCGACGTAGCATCTCCAGACACATAGAAAACATCCATTTATCTGGAAAGACAGCTGTCTACAAATGTGACGAATGTCCATTTACTTGCAAGAGCTCATTAAAACTTGGGGCTCACAAACAGTGTCACACGGGTACAACGTCAGATTGGGATGCTGTGAATTCCCAGAGTGAAAGCATTTCTTCCTCACTTAATGAAGGTATGGTGTCTTTCGAGAGTTCGAGCATCAATGGTAGAAAATCAGGAGTCATGTTGGATTCCTTGCAACAGCAACAGCCACCGCCACTGCCACCACCACTACCACCACCACCGCCAACACAGCCACAGCCACTGCAGCAGCCACAGCCACCCCAGCTACAGCCACCACATCAGGTGCCACCCCAGCCACAACCGCCACCAACGCAGCAGCCACAGCCACCCACACACGCCCCACCCCTGCACCCTTACAAGTGCACCATGTGTAATTACTCCACCACAACTTTGAAAGGGCTAAGAGTCCATCAGCAGCACAAACATTCGTTCTGCGACAATTTGCCAAAATTTGAGGGGCAGCCCTCAAGCCTACCATTGGAAAATGACACAGACAGCCACCCCTCTTCCAGCAACACTGTGAAGAAAAGTCAGACCTCAATTCTTGGGTTGTCCTCCAAGAACAATTTTGTAGCTAAGGCCTCTAGGAAGCTTGCTAATGACTTTCCTCTAGATTTATCACCTGTGAAGAAGAGAACTAGGATTGATGAGATAGCAAGCAACCTGCAGAGCAAAATTAACCAAACCAAACAACAGGAAGATGCAGTGATCAATGTCGAGGATGATGAGGAGGAAGAAGAAGATAATGAAGTGGAGATAGAGGTGGAGCTGGACAGGGAAGAAGAGCCAACAGAACCAATCATGGAGGTTCCCACTTCCTTTTCAGCCCAGCAGATTTGGGTGAGAGATACCATTGAACCCCAGAAGGAAGCCAGCTTCAGAAATGTCACCCACGATTACAACGCCACCAATGGGGCTGAGATTGAGCTTACCCTTTCTGAAGATGAAGAGGATTATTACGGCTCCTCAACAAACATGAAAGATCACCAAGTTTCTAATACTGCTCTGCTGAATACCCAAACTCCTATCTATGTAACTGAGCACAATAATGAAAACACAGACTTTAGTGATTCTGGAAGGCTTTACTATTGCAAACACTGTGACTTTAACAACAAATCTGCCCGGAGTGTTAGCACACACTATCAACGAATGCACCCATACATCAAATTCAGCTTTAGGTACATCTTGGACCCCAATGATCACAGTGCAGTGTACAGGTGCCTGGAATGCTACATTGATTACACCAACTTTGAAGATCTCCAGCAGCATTATGGTGAACACCACCCAGAAGCCATGAATGTACTCAACTTTGACCATTCGGATCTGATCTACCGGTGTCGGTTTTGTTCCTACACGAGCCCAAATGTCAGAAGCCTGATGCCACATTACCAAAGAATGCATCCCACGGTTAAAATCAATAATGCGATGATATTCTCAAGCTACGTCGTGGAGCAGCAGGAAGGGCTGAATACTGAATCCCAGACCCTGAGAGAGATTCTGAATTCGGCTCCCAAGAACATGGCAACTTCCACTCCCATGGCTCGTGGTGGTGGTATACCTTCTGCGTTTAATAAAAGCACTTCTTCAAAGACCTTCACTCCAGAATGTGAAAATCAGAAGGACCCTTCGGTCAATACAGTTGTCGTTTACGATTGTGATGTTTGCTCATTTGCAAGCCCCAACATGCATTCTGTCTTGGTTCATTATCAGAAGAAACACCCCGAAGAAAAGGCTTCCTACTTTAGGATCCAGAAAACCATGCGAATGGTGTCTGTGGACAGGGGCTCTGCCCTTTCTCAATTATCATTTGAGGTGGGTGCTCCAATGTCTCCCAAAATGTCCAACATGGGTTCCCCACTCCCCCCACAACCCCCGCCACCAGACCTCAGTACTGAGCTTTACTACTGCAAACACTGTTCCTACAGCAATCGGTCAGTTGTGGGAGTGCTTGTCCACTACCAGAAAAGACACCCAGAAATAAAGGTTACTGCCAAATATATCAGACAGGCTCCTCCCACAGCTGCAATGTTGAGAGGGGCCGAAGGGCCCCAAGGTTCCCCTCGGCCACCTGCCCCCATGCAACAGCTGAACCGCAGCAGCTCTGAGAGAGATGGCCCTCCTGTGGAGAATGAGATGTTCTTTTGCCAGCACTGTGATTATGGGAACCGGACGGTCAAAGGTGTGCTCATTCATTATCAGAAGAAGCATCGAGACTTCAAGGCCAATGCAGATGTGATCCGGCAGCACACAGCCACCATCCGAAGCCTCTGTGACCGAAATCAGAAGAAGCCTGCCAGTTGCATGCTTGTCCCATCCGCTAATGTGGAGCGGGACAAAACTAAGCTCCGAGCACTCAAATGTAGGCAGTGCTCGTATACCTCCCCTTACTTCTATGCACTGAGAAAGCATATCAAGAAAGACCACCCTGCCCTGAAAGCCACGGTCACGTCCATCATGCGATGGGCATTTCTAGATGGCTTGATAGAAGCTGGCTACCACTGCGAGTGGTGCATCTATTCGCACACGGAGCCCAATGGTCTGCTCCTGCACTACCAAAGGAGGCACCCAGAACATTACGTGGATTATACTTACATGGCTACCAAACTCTGGGCTGGGCCAGACCCATCCTCTCCCTCTCTCATGATGCCAGCTGAAGCCAAAACATACAGATGCAGGGACTGTGTTTTTGAGGCTGTCTCCATCTGGGACATCACCAATCATTACCAAGCTTTCCACCCCTGGGCCATGAATGGTGACGAGTCAGTGCTGCTGGATATCATCAAGGAGAAGGATGCTATTGAGAAGCCTATCCTGCCATCTGAAGAGTTGGTAGGCCCTGTGAATTGTGAAAACAGTATGCCCACCCCACTCCCCGAGCAGGAAGCTGAATGCCCAGAGGATGCAAGACTTTCCCCAGAGAAAAGCATGCAGCTTGCTTCAGCCAACCCCGCCATATCCTCCACCCCATACCAGTGCACGGTATGCCAGTCTGAGTATAACAACTTACATGGCCTTCTCACCCATTATGGAAAGAAGCACCCAGGAATGAAAGTGAAGGCTGCTGACTTTGCCCAGGACATCGACATCAACCCAGGTGCCGTCTACAAATGCAGGCATTGTCCATACATCAACACGCGCATCCATGGCGTCCTGACCCACTACCAGAAGCGACACCCATCCATCAAGGTGACCGCTGAGGACTTTGTGCATGACGTGGAGCAGTCCGCGGACATATCCCAGAATGACGTGGAGGAGACGAGCAGGATTTTCAAGCAAGGATACGGTGCCTACCGGTGCAAACTGTGTCCGTACACTCACGGCACTTTGGAGAAACTCAAAATCCACTACGAGAAGTATCACAATCAGCCTGAATTTGATGTCTTTTCCCAGTCACCCCCGAAGCTGCCAGTCTCCCTCGAGCCCGAGATAACCACTGAAGTGAGCCCCTCCCAAATCTGTATTACTGAGGAGGAGGTGGGAGAGGAGCCCGTGTCCACTTCTCACTTCTCTACCTCGCACCTGGTCTCCCACACTGTGTTCCGGTGCCAGCTCTGCAAGTACTTCTGCTCCACCAGGAAGGGGATCGCCAGGCACTACCGCATCAAGCACAACAATGTCCGAGCCCAGCCCGAGGGCAAGAACAACCTCTTCAAGTGTGCCCTGTGTGCCTACACCAACCCCATCCGCAAAGGGCTGGCGGCCCACTACCAGAAGCGCCACGACATTGATGCGTACTACACCCACTGCCTGGCAGCCTCCAGGACCATCAGTGACAAGCCCAACAAGGTGATCATCCCGTCCCCACCCAAGGACGACTCCCCTCAGCTGAGCGAGGAACTGCGGCGGGCAGTGGAGAAGAAAAAGTGTTCTTTGTGCTCCTTCCAGTCGTTCAGCAAGAAGGGCATCGTGTCCCATTACATGAAGCGCCACCCAGGAGTGTTCCCAAAGAAGCAGCACGCCAGCAAGTTGGGGGGCTACTTCACTGCGGTCTATGCGGATGAACACGAGAAGCCCACACTGATTGAAGAAGAGGAGAGAGGCAGCTTCGAGAAAGCCGAGGTGGAGGGCGAAGCTCAGGAAATTGAGTGGCTCCCATTTCGCTGCATCAAATGCTTCAAGCTGTCTTTCAGCACAGCGGAGCTGCTGTGTATGCATTACACGGACCACCACAGTCGGGACCTAAAGAGGGACTTCGTCATTCTGGGCAACGGCCCCCGTGTGCAGAACTCCGCCTACCAGTGTAAGCACTGTGATAGCAAACTGCAAAGCACAGCCGAGCTGACCTCACACTTGAACATTCACAATGAGGAGTTCCAGAAGCGTGCCAAACGTCAGGAGAGGAGGAAACAGCTTTTGAGCAAGCAGAAATATGCAGATGGTGCTTTTGCAGATTTCAAACAAGAGAGGGTAAGGATATGTTTTGATTTCCCTTCCCCCAGGAGGCCTCTCATCACTGGTGCCCACGTGCACTTCTTCGTTGCCAGCCAAACTGCTGCAGGCTTCCTAGTGACTTAGCTTGCCAGAGAGCTCAATAAGTCAATTAAACGTTTCGAGCTTGATTATCCCCCGTTCTATGCTCACCCCTCTCCACCGTCCTGTTCCTCTCCCTCCTTCCCTCTGACTCCTCCCATGGCTCCCCAGGGGAGGTGTGGGGTGGTTTCTATGTATGTCTTCCTGCCAAGCAGCCTTATCTGAAGCCTAGTTATACAACAATGCTCGCTCTTCCCTAAGGCAGTTGTGGGCTGTCTCTTGGTATCATTAGCGCTTCTCAGCCATGTCTTGGTCTTCAGTGTTTGCTACATGAACTTAACATCTCAACGAGTAGATTTTTCTTATCAAGAAGTTCATTAATGGCACAGCTATGCAACGTTTCACCTGCGTAGTTGAAACTGGCTTGAAAACCAGATAACTTAGTGGCATTGACGATGATCTTCCACACAGAAATCTTCTCTACTCAGCAGACATAACATATTTGAGTTCCGCAGACTTTGCATGGTAGGCAGTGTGCCATGATGCTGATGATGAATTCTTATATAAAAAATACTCACCTCTATCTCCCTTGGTTTTTAATCTGCTAATCTGCCTTAAAAAAATATATATGCTAGTAAACTACAAGAATAAATACTGGCAATTGAGGGAGGGCTCGGAGTACTGATGGCTACTACTGTATTTTACCAGCCTTTTGGTCACTTAGAAGAGGTGCCAAAGATCAAGGAGAGGAAGGTGGTGGGCTACAAGTGTAAGTTCTGTGTGGAAGTGCACCCAACGCTCCGAGCCATCTGCAACCACCTCCGAAAGCACGTCCAGTATGGCAGTGTCCCAGCCGTGTCAGCCACTGTGAAGGTGAGAACGGGAAGGTCTGGACGAGCAGTCTTGTGTGTGAGTGATTCGAGTTACTTTCTAACCCCATTGCTTCAAGCAGCTCAGGAAAGAGCATCTCAGAATGTGGGCATTCCTGAGTCATGCTTGGATTGGTTTGGCTTGTTTTGATTTCTTTGCAGGTTGGACCTTCCTCATCTTTCTGTTCAGGGAAAGGTCAAGTTTTGACCTGGTTTCCTTCCATGCGGATAGTTCGGTGAAAACAGAAGGTGTGGGATTCTCCGTATAGGAGGCTTCGGGTCGTCTTTCTGTTTTGCATTTAGGTCTGCGCTCTTTCGAGTTGCCTGAGCTCTTGAGAGGAATCAAGAGGGTTCTGTTCCCACCATCGTCTGCTCCTCCCATGGCCTGACTGCTTACTGTTCTCATCTGGATGACGGTGCAGATCTCAGGAGGATCTCTTTGACTTGTCCTGGGCTGCACTGGGAGAGTGCAACAGACATTAAATCTAGAACTAAAAGCTTTCAAGTCACAGTTGCCCCTGAGAGCCCTTTAACCTGGTTTGTCTCCTCCATCCCCTCTCCCTGTATGGTGCTGACAAGTGCCTTTCCTCTTCTCCTGACCTTTGTTAGGCCACCTGTTACGAACATCATAATCCTAATAGCAGCTGCTGTTTGAATAAACGAGTCACTGTCCCTCCCTTCCAGGATATTGCAAAACACTTATCAGTTTTGAACACAGAAGTCAATTCAGGGTCTGTCCTTTCTCTCTGGATACATGAACCTGGTTTTGTCATCTGCCCTTCTTGAGCTTGTATCCCATTTTGCCAATTTAGCTTGAAGGTAAAGCTGCTACTTTTCTTCATCGAAGACTGATGCCATCCGTCTTTTGGCAGAACGGTGGCAACCCAGGGCAGCAGGAGTCTCACCTTCTTCCACACACTACCGTGGTGTGCCCAGGCTTGCTTCCTGGAACCACACAGGAGATTCCTGTATAATCAATAATCCAAGAAGCTACCTTGAACAGTGGGTGACTTAAAACCAGGCTGCTTCTAGTATATTTTGAACTGATTAAGCAGCAACCTTTAGTTAAGGCATGAAGTCACCGTCTGCGGGTGGGAGGCAGTGAGCAGGATCTTTCGCTTTGCTCAATTTCCCAATGTTGGCTCAAGGCTCCTATATGGCCCAACAACTCTGCTTTTTTCTCCTTGCTTTCTTTTCTCTGAGCCATAATCCTAACCCAATTCTATGTCAGTTGAGATGGGATCACAATTTGAATTTTCTTTTTAAGGTGGGGGATGAGTGAACAGTCTTCAGAATGCCCCTCTCTCACATTTCCCAGGCAGTAGTCACCTGTGTTTCTGTACGTTGACCTAAAACCACCACCACTGCATGAAGAATGACAGTCGGGCTTGCCCTCCCTCTAGGGGGAGCCAGAGAGGCAGGGGAGGAAGCTTTGACCGGAATGCTGATGAGTTTGGGAGAATGAAGGGAGAAGAGGAAAGCTGGACGCAATGATGATGGATATTTATTTTGTTGGTGGGGCATGTGTGTGTGTGTGGTTCTCTCAGCAGGAGGCTGAAGACCCTTCCCACTTGTTCCTGGATGAATTGGAAGCAGCCAAAGATGCCAGTGGCGCCCTGGTGGGCCGGGTGGATGGTGAACTCTGCTTGCTTGATGGAATGTTGGAGGATGAAACCCGGCCGGGGGGATACCATTGCAGTCAATGTGACAGAGTCCTGATGTCCATGCAGGGGCTGCGTTCTCACGAGAGGAGCCACCTGGCCCTGGCCATGTTCACCCGCGAGGACAAGTACAGCTGCCAGTATTGCTCCTTTGTTTCCGCTTTTAGACACAAGTAAGTGCTGTTCGGCAGTCGCTAGTGGTTTCTGGGAGATGTCATAGTAGAAGGTAGCTAAGCTAGGGCAGGAGAAGCTTGGATACGTAAAGCCCCACTTATGGTTTATACTTGCTACTGTATTACCTTGAGCCTCAGTCACCTCATCTGTAAAGTGGGGCTAAGAACAGATTGATTGGATGGCATTAGATTTGGCAAATGCAGGCATTTTTTAACATGAGAGTTGGGAGACTTGCTATGATTTACCCAAGGGGAGACACAGCCACAGGGCATAGAGTTTACTGATGCATCTGTCAAACCTAATCCTCATTTAAGAACATTCCGTTTGGAACACTAAGTTGCTAAAGATGTAAAATTAGGACTGTTAACCCATGTGAACAAAAAATTATTGAATTATTTTTAAAAAGATCTTGAAAGGTAAAGAACTTTATGGATGTCAAATAATTGCTTTGAAATATGGGAAGATTGAGGAAAGGGAGCTTTGCATCACTCATCACAGCTTTTCAAGTGTAAATTTGGGGTAGATGTGTAAGGCTTTTTGGGGTGATGGGAAGAGAGGTGGTACTGAAAAGAAGCAACCTTTTGTTGCCTTTTTCTTTCAACCATATAAAAGAGAGATAAATATTCAATAATGCATTCTGACAGTCTTGGATGAAGGTGATGGGTTATAAGATTGACATGCTGTTTATTCTTATGATAATTGAAAATAAATGATGAGCTGTTTGCTTCTTAAAAAATATAAAGTGCTAGTTAGTGGTTATTGAAAAGCAGGAGGAGGCAGTGTTTTGACAGAGATTAGGATGGGTTATTACTTTTATTTTACAGAGCCTAATCTTTGCCATCAGATCCATACATTGGCATAAAACTTGTGTAGTTCTCTTCAATTCATTATGTATTTATTGAACAGACTCTATCACATTGTCTGGCACACAGTGGAACCTCCGTACATAATTGTGAATAAACAAGTATCCGCTGTGCTAGGCACTGTGCTTTGGGGGAATATAAAAATGAATGGGACATGGTCCATGATCTAAAGGAATTTAGGATCTAGGGTTAGTTTATACAGCAAACATACAAAAACATAAAAATTTATTTTATTGAAATATATTTATTATACATATTTGTTGGGTATGGAGCTAAATATCAATACATGTATACTATGAAGACACATGTCTTTGAAAAAAAAAAAAATCAATAAAATTCTATGATGTTCCAAAGAAGGGAAGTGTTACATCTACTTTAACAGGATCAGGATGATTTTATGGAGTAATGAGCATTTCAGTTAAGCCTTAAAGTAGGAAGGTAGGACTTGAGTGGTTTGGAAAGGACATGTGGTGTGGAGGAAAAGATGAGAGGGCACAAGTGGAGCAGAATGTAAGGCTCATTGTGAGCCTGGCTGGTGGTTCATGTGGACTAATCCTTAAGTTACATGTAAAGGAACAGTGGAAGATAAAGTCTGAATACTTGAGTAGACACCGTGTTTAGAGTCTTTAAGTGCCAGGAATTAGTACTTTCTAATTTACATTACTGGTAATAGGGAGAGTCAGAAATGAGTAATCATAATTGCTAACATTAATTGCACCTCCCTGTACTCATATACCAGGCTCTGTACTAAGTGCCTTCAATTATTACTCCGTTTCATTCATAAAACAGCCCTATGAGGTATGGTCCCATTATTATCTCCATTTTAGGGGTAAGAAAAGTGAGGCCTAGAGAGGTTAAGTAACTTGCTTGAGGTCATACAGCTTATAAGTAATAACTGGAATTTTATCCCATGCAGCCTGACTTCATAGCTCATGCTCTTGAGTTGAGAAAAATGATCAGGGAGATCAACTGAGAAGCAGTAATGGTAGCTGATCTAAGAAATTAGGGAATGGTTCAGGGAACGTGTCTGTGTGCTGCAGAAACATTGACTCCATGTATGGCATCAGGGACAAAGTAAAGTACAAGTGGCACCTAGAGTTTTAGTCTGGTAGACTGAGAGAATGGTAGTGCCATTTACAGAAACAACGAAATGAAGTAGGTAATTTGTTTTGTAGAAAACGCTGATGTTTAGGACGGGTTGAGTTTAAACTAGCTAAAGGACATCCAGAGGGAGATGTCCAGAGGCACTTGACAATGTTGATTTGGAGCTCAGGAGAGCATTATATGTTTAAATGGTGAGTAGCACCGTTCTCATATGAGTCACCTAGGATGGAGTTTAGGGCTCTTGAATACCGATACAAACTACAACTTCTTCCCATACCTCGTTTGGTTGATTTATTATTTTTTAGACTAATTATTATGAAGGACTGGGGATTTGATATAATGAACTTCCTTCCTTATAAGTAGCTTCTGGAAGACTGATGTACAGCTAACAAGGTTGTGTTTATCAAAGGGACAACCAGCCTTTTGATCACGTGGCTCCTTTAAACACACTTCCATCGCGCCTCCACATTAACAGAGATGCTAGAAACAAGGCAGCACCTTGCCAGTAGGTCAACTAATTTGAAACTTCCCTTCCCCACTCTTGTGTTCACAATGAAAGTAGTATTAAATTTTAGAAAGAAAGTTAGCGCTTTTTAAATGCTAAATTTTTCTAATTCTCATTCTTTTTTTTTTTTTAAGTTTGAAGACTAATTGATAGGCTCTCTCACTGGCTTGACAGAAAACTTGAATTCACTCATATTATACCTTCTCTTTTTGGATGCCCTCTTTCCATTACTTCTGGAAAAGGAAAGATAAGGCTCTATCATTGCCATATGTCTCAATCCAAAAAGATCCCTTGATCTCTTCCTTTAGCTTTCCCTCCTCTTAGAGTAAGTACAACAAGTCTTGCCAATTTACTTATTGTTTTAGTTGGTAAGCATCATCATCAGATAGCAACCAAAAGGACTTTGAATGGCTTAGAAGTGGGATTCCTGGAAAAGGGTGGTGAGAAAATGTAGCATGCAATGTTTAATCTTATCATTTACCTTTTTTTTCCTCCTGCTTGAAGTTTGGATCGCCATATGCAAACCCATCACGGACACCATAAACCATTCCGATGCAAACTCTGCTCCTTCAAGTCCTCCTATAACAGCCGGCTGAAAACACATATACTCAAAGCTCATGCTGGTGAGTCGGTATTCGTGGTGTACTCTCTGAGTCTGAAATCCACTGGTCTTTATTAAGTGACATTTTAAAAGTCTCTTGCCCCACATATGAGGGTGAGTTATTCTCAAGATGATTGCATGTTCAGTTTTATTTTTATATAGTAAAGAAAAATTAAAGAAAATCACCTAAAGCCAAAATAATACAAGGTCCATGTCATCCATGTCATGGTTGATTCTAAAAGGTAAGAATGATACTGTTTTATTTTTCGAAGAAAGTTTAAAATAACCTAACCTTTCAAATAGCATTGCAGAGAATTGTCATATCCACTAAAGATAATTCCCAACTAAAATAAAGTTAGACCCTTAAGGAAGTTTGAAGCTGAGTATTAGTCTGTACACCAGTCTGTTTGTTTTCACTGGTCCACAAAACATTTATTACTAAAGATCCTGTTTTCTCCTCCTCTTCTTCCATTTCTTCTCTGATTATTAAACTTCATCTTAAAAATAAATGTTTAAAAATACATGTTCTTTAGAGAAAATTGGGAAATGAAAGAAGAAATATAGTCAGTCATCTATAGTCTTATTATCTAAAGACCACTGTTATTAACATTTGATATATTTCCTTTCAACCGTTTTCTCTTATAATTATTTTTAACAGTTGTGATTATAATGTAATCTAAAACATATTTTACCCTTCTATGTATCTTTAGTTGTCTATGTTATTACAGATATTTCAAGAATTTATTGTAATGGAATGGTAGTTTATCAAGAGAATATGCTCACATTTACTGAATTGTTTCCTTGTGGTTGGAAATCGAGGTTGTTTTATATCATATTCAAGCATAAATAATGTATCTTTCTGAATAAAGCTTTCTATATATTAAAGGATATTTCTTTAATAGAGACTCTCAGAAGTGGAATTTTGAGTTGGAGACACAAGCGTTTCTAAGTCTATTATGACTAAAAGCAAAATCGCTTTCTGAATTGATCGTACCAATATGTATCTGTCCAACAATATAAGCATGTCCATTTCACACCCTTATTTCTTAAAATGTAATTAATGTAAAAGCTGACTTATGGCAAATGTAAATCACACTATAACTTAATTTGGTCATGATAATCTGTGCTGTATTTCAGTGTCATAAACTTAATTAAAAGAAAAAAACTTATTTTACTTAAATGATCTTATTATTCAAGAATATTGGCAATACACATACACACTCACCCTTCCCTTCTCCCCGTTTATGTGTACAGCGCTCCATTGGAGAAATGACTTATTTTTACTCATTTCCGAACTATTGATTAGACGGGTAAATGGTGTTTTATGCTGAGGTTTGTGAACTAGTCCTATACATATATGTATATACCAGCAATGTGTGGGGTGAGGAAGTATATGGTTAGCAAGGAAGTAAAGAATGCACTCAGTGACTGTGCTTGAAAGGCCACTGGTAGATCTTTGGGGAGAAAATTCAGCATATTATGTTCTGTGGTTGATAAAAAGGCAACCTTGACTGAAAACTGACACAGGCATTTCTAGTATGGAGACGGAGAAGGAAGGATTGAGAAACCCTTCTGAAGGAGGCATCATGGACAGTCGGGTTTCATTCCCTATTGGGGAGTCATCCCAAGTAGAGCATGATATGGAAAGGGACCAGGTCACTTGATTATGGAGCTTGTGGGAGAGTTTCCATCCTAAAGCAGCACTGTGGTTGTGGGACTGGGCAGGTAGTTGGTCTATGAGGGTTCATAGACGGTGAGTTTTGAAGTTCATTCTCTAGAGTGAATTAACCGTGTCATTTTGTTTTCTACCCCTGCCTTTCACCCTTCTCCCCTCCTTTGTTCTGTTCTGCCCCTCACCGCCATCTCCTCCCAGGTGAACATGCGTACAAATGTTCTTGGTGCTCATTCTCCACCATGACAATCAGCCAGCTGAAAGAACACTCCCTCAAGGTCCACGGAAAAGCCCTGACCCTCCCCAGGCCACGAATTGTCAGTCTCCTCTCCTCACATGCCCACCACTCCTCCCAAAAAGCTACCCCAGCTGAAGAAATGGAAGACTCCAACGGTAAAGATTCCAAGCCAGAGTTAACTGCTTAGGGTTGGGCGGGGCTGGGATTAATTGCCAATCATTCTCTCTAGAGAAAAATTGCATGTGAAAACAGGATGGTTCAAGTGAAGGAAGAAATGTGCAAAGGCTGAAAAAGTAGAGAAATTGGAGTTGGAAGGAGAAGTGAACTCGTTGAGCATCTGTGTGATGCCACCGTAAAAATGTCAGTCAGGACTCATGTGAGCATTGCTGGTGGAAAGAGCATGTTGTGTGGGATGGGTTAGTGTTGGATGCTTCTAGTGCAGTTTCAAGCAAGAAAGCAAATGGAAGACCAGACACATTTCTTTATTTGTTTGTTTGTTTGTTTTTATATCCTGTCTTGTTCTAAAAAATAATTTTATACACACACACACACACACACATACACACGTGTTCAGGGTGCCAGATACATAAGCTATTGACACGAAATTCAGAGATGCTGAATGAGTGGATCAAATATGACTGGGTCACGGGATACGTTAGGGGCGGAAGGGTGCTGAGAAAGCAGTAGCTGGGAGGAGAGCTTAACTGCCCAGTTTTGGAGCTTTAGAAGAAATTCAGGGAGCTGTGGAGAGGGTCTGCTCACTGGCAGAGTGACCAGAGCTATAGAGGAGAGAACGATAAGCCGGTCTTGGAGCCTGCAGTGATGGCAACGTGAGCAAAGGGAGAGTTCAATGTTTTAATCAGACCAGAAAACAGACCTGTTTTGATTACTCAGCTCCCCTCAGTTGACTGCACAATAAGATACTTAGGAGAGAAGTGGAGGAAGTCTGTGGGTTCTTAGAGGTATAGAAGACCTCGGAGCTGATCTCTCCCAAACTCCTTGAATGTTTGAATCCCTTCTGCAGTATCTCTAGTAGCTAGTTAACTACCACCAGCCTGCTTGCTTCCCAGGTCAGGGAACCGACTGTCTCCTAAGGTCTACAGTTACACTCTAGGTAGGAGCCTAGTGGACTGGAAAGAAAGTGGAACTGGATTTGAATCTTTCTTCTATCAACGCTAGTCATGCTTCCCTGGGCAATCTTAGCTTCCTGTACTCATATGTGTAACTGGATAAAGATTATATCAACCAATTATCTTGAGAGATTAATGAGAAAAACATACCAATGTAAAACACCTAGCCTAATATAACCTCTGACATATAGTAGGTATTTGATTAATGGTTGGGTTTTTTCCTGTGATTTTCATCTTATGGTTGCAATTCTGGCCTTTGGGACCATTTATAACAAGTATGAATTTTGGGTTATTTTTAATGTAAGGATTTAAAACAAGTGACTGTTAAGGTAACCTAATGACCCGATGGCCCAATTTGTCATCATGGTCTAATTCTCAGATTCTCCAGAGAGTAAATGAGTAATCTTTATTCATGAAGTCTGTGAGCACACACCTGTAGGAGGAAATTAAAGGGTAAGTCCTGAGACGAAAAGCTGCCTGTATTGACATGTAGAGCCTGGTGGCCTTTCCTTTGCAAATTATTAAACAGTGTGTTAGACACTATAGTTCCTTACTGGTGTCCCTTGTCTTAAAGGACTTCTACTTAACAAAGAAGGCTTGTTATGATGACTACAACTTGTAATGCAGTGAGCACACAATTTCCTCAACTGTTGTGTAGTAGTTTAAACTGTAAGAGGAAGCCTGTGTTTCTTGCTTGTTAGTTTTTCTTCCAGGAAAACTTAAGAGTCTCAAATGTAGGGCTTGGCAGGAATACTTGTGAAAGGGTAAAGAAAATATCCCCTTTGCACCATGAGATTCTATTCACTAGAAAGGATTGGCATATTGCAACCAGAGGACAAAATATAATTTGACCCAAATTTTATGATCTTTTTTAAACATGGTTTAATTAATTGCTTTCATCTAAAATGGAAGCTACACCTGTGGAGCCATTTGGGTGAAATTTATTCATCCAAACACCATTCCCAGCAAAAGCTTTTCCTGGGACATTTCTCTCAGTGTCATACCTTCTTTTCCTTTTGTTCTTCTCCCCTGAAAGGTGAGATTCAGTCACAGGAAAAGAGAATCCTATAGACTACCACCACATAGATCATCTTTCTCTGCATAGGCTAAGAGTTGAGTTCAATCAACTTCTAGAGCCCGTACTTCTCTGCCAAGAGCTGTACAATGCAGAGAAGAGTCGGAAATGAATACAGTACTCGTCTGGTCCTCCAACAGCTAAAATCAAAAATTTGAAAGCTATTATCAGCAATTACATCTATCTCACATCTAACTACAACCCCAAGCCCGAGGCCTAAGCTTTACAGGGATGATTTCAGATTCTTGGAAGTTGGGCTGTGGAGAAGGGTCAGTGTGACAGAAACATGACAATATGATATTGAGTAACTCTCTGTATAACACAGATAGTGTGTCTTTGTTTAGCCACAGGAAAATAATTTGCAGTGTGTGAAAGTGAGTTGTTTTTTTCTTCTTAAGAAAGAACATAGTAACTGTGAAAGTTCTAGAGGGTAACTATTTAGTGAAGCCTATACAAAGTCATTGGACCTGTGGTGTTTTTTTTTTTTTTTTTTTTTTTTTTTTTTTTT
>NW_007732085.1:76385-101256 GCF_000696425.1 Galeopterus variegatus | reverse complement strand
TTTTTTTTTTTTTTTTTTTTTTTTTGTCTTTTTCCGTGTCCGGCAACGGTTTGCAACCCTCAGTGTTGCCCCCGTACCGGACCGGGACCGGCAACGGGATCGCAACCCTCGGTGTTGCCCCCGCGCCTCGCTCAGCCAGTGAGCGGGAACCGGTCTGTATGTGGGATTCGAACCCTCGACAGGAGCGCCGCCGCGCTTCCCAAGCGGTGCACAAGCGCAGTGCGCCACCGGGCCGGCCCAGACCTGTGGTGTTTTTAAAGTATATAAATAACCTATACCAATGGACCAGCAGTGGTTAGTTTAATCTGATGACAAAAAAGATGATTAGAAGGTGGGATAAACAGAAAGAAGGGCATCAAATGGGCTATTCTCATGAATGAATAATTATGTGGAGAGAATAATTAATAGTTTATTTATTCAGTACGTATTTTCTTGAATCTTTACTGAGGTCCTGCGTAGTTTTGGATGGCCAAGAATGACTGGGGAGTCCTACACTAGAAAGATTGTTTGCTGGGAAGCTGGATGGTGGATTCTTAGAAACAGCTAAGTCAGGAGGATGGAAAAACATCTGTGGGGCTAGACAGTAGCCTGTAAATCATGCCTTGAGTAGTGTTTGAAACACACATGTGAAATCCAGTTGCACATTTTAATAGGGAAAAGCTGTGGGGCTATTGGCTCTCAGTTAAGGTTTCCCATTGCAGATGCCAGGACACTGAACACATGAACCAAAATGTGTTGCAGGCCTGAGGGGAGTTGAGATCCATAAAACCAGGGAAATCATCAGTGTGTCCTTGGCTTTCTGATTCCCTAGTGAGGGATGTGAATGAAACGAATTGACATGCTCACTGCTATTTGCAATAGTCAATTGCTTGCTGTCTTGAGAATGAGCCAGTCTTCTCTGGCAGAGGGAAACAGCCTGAATAGGGAGGTTTTTCCTAAGCTGCTCTCCCTCCCAACCCAAAGGGAATCGCATCAAGGGAAAGAAGCCAAGAAGGCAAAAATGAGAAGTTGAAAGGGAGATTTCACCCCGGCTGCCTGGCCACACACCTGTTCTGTGCTTAAACAGAACTCTTGGGCTCTGAGCTGTCAGCCTTGACATGTTTCACCAGCACACGAATCCTCTATATATTTCTCATGATCAGTTGGAAAGAAAAGCAACTGCTGTATGGTATTGGTTTTGTGGGTAGGATAATGGGAAATGACATGTAATTGCTATTCTAAACAATGCATTAAGGAGAAACAATAAGGTTGTCAACAAAGAGAAGTGCTTTGCTGTGTTGTGTTTACTATGTTCCTTCCGCCATACAAAATATAGGACTGGCTTCTATCAGGCTGTTTCTGAGTCTCTGCTTTCAGTACAGAAAAATACACATATACACAGAACCATAAAATAACAAAGAAACTAGGACAGTGTAGTTGAGCTAGAGATTTGTTTAGGTCTGAGAAGCTACACAATGCATATGTACAATAGACATGTAATTTAAAATTCAGCTATTTTCTTTATAAGAAGTCAAGCCTGTGGTGATATTCCATCTTTTTCCTTCCTTGAATTTCTCTCAACAAATAGATTATTTTATTTCTTCTATCTAGTGATGCTGTATGGAATTGCCTGCTTTAGGAAATAGCTACTGTGATGCATTTAAAACAACAAAAATCAGACACTAGGAGCAGGTGCAAAATGAATAAGGTGAATGAGGGTAACGTAGTTTTTTTGCCCATGCTGTAGTCAGCAATCCAGAGAAAACACGAAGAACTCTTGGTCGTGAGATGTCTCCCTTTGTAATATACACCTCCGTAGAGTCGACCCAACAGGAAGTGTTTGATATTATGAATTAATAGAAAAACGTTGTAAGGAACTTTGTGATTTTTTTTTGGTTTTGGTGAAAGACTTTCTTATATAACTTTTCAGTTGGATTTTCTATGCCAAACTCTAGATTAATATTTGGTAAACACTTTCTATTAAGACTTGTTTCGTTGAGGAACCACAGGCACTTTCCTATTGTCTGTTATGTCAGAATACAAGTCCTCCGCACTGCACTCAAAGTTGACCACTTAGTCCCACTTTCCCCTTCTCAGAGTGTCCTCGCTAACAAATACTGATGTTTTCTACCCTCTCTGCATCTAACTTCTTCATTTGCACTCCCACCCCTTTAAATTAACTCTGCTGGGAACTTAGAAGGATTTCTTCCCTGTCTGCTTCTTTCTGCAAGTCTGTGACTTTCACTTTAAAGTCTGATTTTTATTGGCCCCAACCCTACTCTGATTGCTGTTCTATTACCCCTCTCCTTAGTGTCCTGTTTGTACGTGTAGATATGCTATTGTTTCTGCCCCCTGATGTGAGGGTGTAGGTACTTATTAAATACTGTATTCTTTTGACTGACCAGTGATTTCTTGGAGGCCTCACAATTTTCAATTCAGTTTGTGGTACTGAGTCCCCGAACATATCTAACTCCACCAAACCCAGTTGTACAAGGATAAGTTTATTTTGCTTCCATTAAGAGGAACGTCCAAAGATAAACAATCCAAAAATGAAACCTTCAGGATTACTCTAACAGAAACTTTCTGACACAATTTTTCTGCCAAGATGAAAAGATCTTCCTTGACAATGAGTGTTTTAAACATTGTTATTGTTCCCTACATAATGAGACCTTCTGTCCATGTAGGAAACTGGAGGTTGAGACAAGGTATAAACCTTCCCATCCCTCAGGAGACAAAGTGTGGTGGAGGTGGAGGGATGGACATTACTCATATGGTCACCTGCTAAAGGAGCCACTTCTTGGAGCAAGTGCACACAGTCATTGACCCTGGATGGACTCTAGCTTGTTCTCTGTGTCTCAGTCAAAATAATATACAGTGTTTGGTTGCAGTTAAATCCAAATTCAGAGAAGATATAGAGTGAAACTGACCAACAAAACTTGTCAATGAGTATAACTTTCTATACTACCTGAAAATTTTTTCTACCAGACTTTTATCAAAAAGATACTCATTTTGTATTGGTCAATTACTCCAAACCATAAATCAGGGGTTGGCCAATTTTTACTGTAAAATGCCAGACAAGTATTTTCAGCTTTGTGATCACAACTTCTCACCTGTGCCGTTGTAATGTGAAGGCAGCCACAGACAGTATGTGAAGAAATGGATGTGGCTGTGTTCTAATAAAACTTTATGTGCATAAACAAAAGGAAGGCTAGATTTGGCCTATTGCTGGTACCCATGCCACTGATGATTGGGGGAGAAATTGCAGTGATACCTTGAAATGAAACCAGTCTTTAATAAATGTCATTCTAAACCTTTATATTTGATATATGGAATATTCTTAAATGCCACTTAACATGTAATTTGACTTAAATAAATTCTTTGTTTCATATATAAAATGTAACATATTAGATAAAGCTTTAAAAATATTAGTGTATGAATTACATTTAAGCTTAAAAAAATCTTCTCTAAGAATTGTGTTGAGTCTAGCTCTAAACTATCAACTCATTTAGCCTTGGTTGCAGAAATACTTGACACTTGAAAATTAAGATCTGAGATGCCTGCTTTTCGAAGAGAAGCTTTTTAGATCTCTAAATAGGTCAGACATAAAATTCAACCTTTAAGAGGATTCAATTAGTTGCTAGGGCATCAGACCTTCCACTCAGGTTCCAATTGCAATCAGATTTCTCTTGGGGTGAAAGAAAAAAGAGGCAGTTTCTTTAAAAATGGCAATAATAAAATGGAGACTCTCAAGTGAATAATTGTAAAGTACAAAGATTTACATCGTTTATAGCACATGGGATGTAAGGCATAATTTTAATGGCTTGACTATAATTTTTAATAAGTTCTGCTGCTCTCAAAATTATCTGACCAGACACTACTAACCTTCCCTTTTTGACATCAGAATTTCTATATTAATATGTGATCTGGAGTTTATTTTAATAATTATAAAGAATGATATTTCTACATAAAGAATGACAGTTCTACTGTAAAGACTTAGAGGTCTATAACATCACTGGAACAAAGTAGCATTGAACACTCTAGATCCTCTGTTATATACCTGGAAATCTACAGGGGTTAAACTATTAGAACTTGGCCCTCAATGGCAAATAGGAGCCCTTCAAAATTATTACCACTCTGAACATGAAGAGCATGTGATAAATCCTGCCCAAGAAACCCACCAGCCTGGGATTCTGTGACTTTTTGAATTAGCCACAGTTTTGTGTGCCAAGGATTAAAAAACATTTCGAGCGTAGGTTTTCCACGTCCTGGGAACTTAGTCAACTAACCCATCTCCTTCTTTCCATGCCAACAAAAATATTCGTTCATCAGAAATATACTACCAAACGTATTCAGAGCTAGTTCCTACCAACGCTAGAGTCTGCATCATAATTCTACATCCGACTTTTGCATCTCTTGGGGAACTGCTCGGAGATCACCTTAAGTTCTCCAGAACCTCAGTTTGGGAAGTATCTAAAAGAGAAGAACCCTAGGACGAGCCCGTGGCGCACTCGGGAGAGTGCGGCGCTGGGCTGCCGCGCTCCCACCGCGGGTTCGGATCCTATATAGGGATGGCCGGTGCGGCCAGTCTCAAAAAGGACAAAAAAAAAAAAGAGAGAGAGAGAAGAACCCTGCTTTATTCTTTGGCAGAAAGTATGTTAAATTATTAGTCATACCATCTAAAATGACTAATCTTGGTTCTTTTCTGAAAGAAACAGTTTTCCCTTGTCTTCTCATTTCCCACCTCAAATTTTCTTTCCCTGGATCCGAAGCTAGATATTTTAGCCCAATTTTATTTGAGACAAAAATCCTTCAAACTGTCTTGAGACTTCTTATGACTCACAGATCCTCTCCTCTCTTTCAAACGCTGTTCTGCGTGAGAGGGGTTTACACAGGCAGAAGGAAGGGTGCTGGAGCTGGAAAGAGTAGTGTGAATGAGTATGATTCGTCGGTAGAGATCCTGGTATAGCTTTGCTGGAGTAGATGGTATGTCCCAGGAAAGATGGATTGTGAAAAAGAATTTTTTAAGTGCAGAGATGAGAAGATGATGCCAGAAATAAACTTTTAGAAGTCATTATTATTTATTTTTAAAAAATAAATTATATGAGTTTCAATGGGATGGTCCAGAAAAGCATGTCCAAATGATGCACATGTTTTTTTTAATTAACTCATTTATAGTAACCTACAGAGAAATCCCAGTGATGATGGTTAAATAAAAATGGCAAGATAATGAATGGCCTAAGTGGCATGAGAGGCAAGTGTTCATAGGAGGATCTGCAGGCTTCATGCCGGATTCAGTCTCTTGCTGTTCATGCTCAGGGAGGGATATGTTTCTGCCATGAGGACTCCTCCACTTTGCAAGTAGTTTCAGAGTCATCAAGCTCAACCCACAGGGAATGTTTGGCTGAGAGTATTGGGCCCAGCTAAGGTTTCATTTACCAGCACACTGCTCTTGGAGAGATTGTTCCAGGGCTAGGTTCTTCAGCTTCCTCGGGGACACAAAATATTCTTAGTTGACTTGCACAAGTTACTCTCCTTATGTCATGTTTTATTTTCATGCACTGAGAGTCCTCCACCAGAGCTGCAGAGATAGCCATGCTGGGTGATGCAAGACCTTCTAAACCCCTAATCTAGTTCTTGATGTTTAGCATTGCTCCTTATTTTTTTTCCCTTGACCTGTGTGAAAGTCATCCATTCTGGTCTACATAATGGTTCTGCATGTTTCCTGATTTCCTGAGTGATAAAAGTAACCATTATTTTTTATTTTTTTAATTCTGCTGATTGCCTTAAATTTGTCATCTGCTTTAATATGTCTAATGAATCAGAGGTACAAATGATTAGTTTCATTTTATAGAGAAGGAAACTGAGGCCAGGAGAAGTGAAATTGTGAGTCCAAAAGTCACAAACCTGTTTGCAGTGGAGTTGAGTTTCATACACAGGATTGTCTGAATCCAAAGCCTGTGCCTTTAACCTTCGTGCCTCATTGAAGTGTAGCAGCAAAAATACACATCCAGGAAATGATCCAGAGTGGCTAAGGCACAGCCTTTTCCATGTTTGGAGGCTCTAGAATCTTTCAAAGGAAACTAAGTACAAGTTTTTATTTATTGATATTTAGAGCTTAAATTAATAGATATACAGATAGTCTTAAGTTAAAAAGACCAGAATATAAGGAAATGAGAAATTGCATATCTGGATCTTAACAGCTGCAGCTGTGAAGAGGAGAAAAAGTTGATGAGCCGGTAGGGCTTCGTGAAGGTTGAGCATACAGGCAGAAGGAAGGTCATTCCAAGTGGGAGGGGTACCACAAATGAGCAAACGTACAGCAGAGAGGATCCAGGGACAGCAAGGAAACCAGTGTGGCTAGAGTGGAGGTGCATTATGAGGTTAGTGGGGGGACAGTTGGCAAGGTGAGGAGGGGTGGAGCCAGACGACAGGGGTACTTAACATCGGGAGGAGGACTTTTGATTTGTGAAGAACCAGACTACAGAGGGAAGACCAGCAGCATGGCGCATTTACTCTCTGGAAGTAGCAGGGTACTTTTGAGCTGTTGGTGCATTAAGCTAGCACCTGTAAGTCTTCAAGAATTAATATACATTAAAAATAGTCATGGGTGGTAGTCATCCACCTTTAAGATGGCTGCATCGATTTTATTTTTTCTGATTACAAAAGTAATACCTACTCATGATTAAAGAGCAGCTTTATGGCAATCCATAAAAAGTAAGGGTTACCCAGAATGCCAGCCTCTCCTCACCCAGAATAATCTCTAACAGCTTGCTGTAGAGTCATCTAGATGTTTGTTCTATAAATATACAAATATAGGTTTTGTCACTTTTCTTATTTTTTTTAGTAAAATTAGGACCATACTATACAAACTATTGTTTTTCCTGTCTCTTGACAGATTCATCACTGCTTGACTCACTGTAGTTTTGAAATATAAGGGTCCATATCCCAAAAGAAACAAACAAATGATTCCTTTTCAAATAATGAATATTGAGTACTTAAAAGCTTGAAGTATTTTTTTTTAATGTGTGTGTGATGTATATATATATGTAAGGTGGGATTTTCAGAATTATATCAGGCCTTTGAGATTTTGCCAATCAAAAATGTATTGATTTTATTTTAAGGCTCACTCATCTCCTCAAAAATTACTTAACTAGAGTCTCTTTCCCTCCTACTTACTTGAGACTTAATACATTTAAAATACTGACAAATGGTGCATACGTTAAATGACAAAATCAAGATTACAGACTGTCTAGACTGTTCAGAGTAATGGACTAAAAATGAGATTTTGCAAGGGAATAAATACAAAGTATGTTGGGTAGCTTCTGACCCTTGTATTCATTCCAGTCCTGGACTTGCCAAATATTCTTATAATTATTGGTTACTATATCTGTCTGCCCTACTAAACTGTGTGCTCTGGGAGGTCAAGGACTATTTCCTATTCATTTTCAGAGCCCTAGCACATGGGAGGCCATTCAATACATATTTCTTAAATTGATATGAATTAGGGCTGCAAAAGCAACCCTAGCACACAAGGAGAGCCGACAAAGCAACAATTATGCATGAAAAAGCCTGGGAATTTTAGTGACTGCAGGCTCAGTAGTATCACACAATGTTTAGGAAAAGCCAGTGCAATCTGGCTGCACGGATACCAAGATGTGCCTTCCTGCATTGTGGCATTTTTCCCTGATCACTTCTCCTTCCTTGAGTTAACTTCTGCCTTATCCCCAATGGCAACACCACATCCCTTTCATCTTCTGCAGCCAAAGTGACTAATTGCTTTCCTCCAAGCAGCCAAGAAGAGGAGCATGTGTATTTCCTACCTTCTGCCACCTCTTGAGACTATTTCTGCTTCCTTCATTTAACGGTCCCTTTTCAAATGCCTGCTTTCTGGTTATTTTCTTCTTCTGGAATGTTCTTTCATCTTCCTCTATGAATTCAGTGCCAGACTCACAGCCTTTCTTTCTACTTCAACTATAACCATCAAGTTCTGGGATTCCAATATACTAGACTCCATGGTAATAACTCAGCAGACACCTTGGTCTCCTCAGCTAGGGAGATCTGCCTCCTTCCTGACTGTACTCCAACAGCCCATCTGTGGCTGAATTCTCTAGCAGCCAAACTCTTAAATTATCTCTAACCACTGCTTCGCAGTCTCCTTTCCTTCGCCACCCAGTAAAGACCCTAGAGTCAGCCGTTTTAGAGTGGCTTTCTCCAGTGTCCTGGTTTCTCTAGCTTCCCTTTCCTCTGGATTTCAAACTTGTCAGATCCCCAACCCTGAATGACCCTCACTCTTGCACGTCCTCGAATGTCAGCTAGGCTTTCTGGCTCTAATCTCAATCTTTTCCTAGCTGTTTTCCAGATTTACTTTTAAAAATATATTTGAACTTATCCACATTTATCCCTATATAACGTCAATTTACCCATAAGTATTCCAAGGCATTTTCTTGAGTGAAAGAGGCAGGAATAGAGCCACAGCCAATGTGCCAGAAGTTGTAAATAACTGCAGCCTGTCTTGCCTGTCCCAAAGTAAACGGAATGAGCAGCTGTATAGTTAATAGCTGTGGCAATTGCAAATGACTGTAATTGTGAGTTGTGATTTTACTGTTACTCTGATTTCACAGTATTTTAAAATTTTGCCCATGGGTAAGTTTTTAATTAAGAATACAAGAAGAAAAGATGAAGAAATCCACATAAACTTTGCATGCAAACAAGAATAATACCACCAATATATCTGTTAGAATGAACACAATAATTGTGATAACTAAACCACAGGCAGACAGTGAAGTGTAAGTGAAATTCCCAATTAAAACATTAAAATTGGTAAAGTCTATATATTGTTATGGTAACAATAAAGTAAGATTATTTTTGCTGATACAACTACAATATACTCTTGCATCGTGATTGTGCTACCTCTGGAGATTTACAAAACAATAAATATTTTAAAAATTAAGTCCAGTGTTTAAATAAGATTAGAAAAATTTCCTTTTCTCTCTTTATACTTTTTAAGTTATTTTTATTTCTTTTCCATAGTACTTTTTAAATTAGTTATGAATATTCATGACATGCAATGCTGATTGTCACCACTCGTGCTCAAGATGAGATGGCCAGATCCATACTGGTAACATGCCCATTACTATGAATTGCGTTTATACCCCGTGTCCCCCACCCAATTATACTTGACCTCTCCATCCCCTTTTTCCCCACTCCACTTTGTATCCCTAGGTATATTCTCTCCCTGTGCAAGTCCAACACACCACTGTGGTCTTTCTCTCCTTCCTTCTTTCTCTCTTAGTTGCCACTTATGAGTGAGGACATGCAGTATTTATCCCTCTGTGCTTTGCTTATTTCACTCAACGTAAGTTATTTTTAAACCGCTTCATTATTATGTGCCTCTACCACTGTAATGAAACAAGAAGGTTTACAGTTCTTTTTCACTGTATTTCTCTCTCTTCTAATTTTCTGGGGTATTTTCTAAACAGTATGCCTAGAGGATAATGTTGAGTACATAGATGTCACCTATTTTGTGTTGCCAAAGCAGAAAAGAGTTTGAGAATATGAGACAGAAAGGTGATTCTGCGCAAGTCAAGTGCAGGTTTAAGATGTGATTGATTGACTGACTGATGATCATTTTCTAAACTGAAAGAAAGTAAAAACAATGCATGAGAAAGAAGGCTTGTAAACTATTATATACTGCACACATTGGTGGTGGTTTTTATATGAATCATCATAATCCAATAAAAGGAGGTGACTCTACTGGGGCTTGTCATATAAAGGCAGCTGTTAAGAAAGTGCTGAGACCAGCCCAGCCCCACAGCCCCAAACTCTCCTTGCAAACCAGGTGGAGCAGCTCACTGTGGCCCTGGGTTTCCTGTATGCAGAAGGGAATGAGGGTTATTGACAGCAACAGATCTGCAACATTTGATTACACCACAAGCTTGTCCAAGTTCTGCCTCAGGCATTCTTGTCTGCCTGGCTCCAATCAGGCATTCTCACTCAGGAGAAGCAACCAAATATTCCATGGACCCTCTACCTCAACTCCTAACTTTTTTTTCTTTTTTTTTTTTTGGTGAGATTTTGAAGTCGTGCTGTGACACCGGCATTGAGTGTGACTCTTGCTGTGTATTACTGGGTTCATTGTGATTGAGCAAACGCCAGGAGGGATCATTTTCACCCAACTGGAGCTAGTGAAAATTAGGGGCAAATGATCTTTTTGAAATCAGGCCTCTGTATAGATTATCTTTACTTAATGGTCTGCAGATCACCATGGGGATGCTGGACCCCTGAGTTTGAGGTCCGGTTTAAGAGCTGCTCCAGGCTGAAGTCCAGGAAGTACATTTACATTGTAGTTAATGAAATGTGCAGCCTTAGGTGGAGGTCCCGTCTAGTTCCATGTTGCAAATGGGTGTCCTTAAATGAATAATTTACTCTCTCTGAGCTTTGATTTTCTAATATGTAAAATAATGATGCTTACTTTATGGGGTTATTTCAAGTGTCAAATGAGATAACATGGAAATACTTTTATATTCTAAATTACTATAGAAATATTAGATATTATTAAAGTAGTACAGTAGAAGCAAATTTGTCAGTTTATGATAATTTGTCATCAAGTAGAGAGTGGTGAGGATTTTTTTTTCTTAATACAACAGGAAAAAATATCTGTCTAGTCTCAGAAGCTGCACAAAGTTTCTTTATAGCATGGGCTTTCTTGGGAGTCTGAAACAATTCAGTGTTTGGAAAGTGGTGCTTAATCTGGAGCCCCACTGATATAAATTTATTTAACTTCAGGGCTTAATTCAAACCACCCACAAGAAACTCCTTATCACTTGATGTCCAGATGGGCTGGTGGAATGCATTGATAAGTCCCAGTGTCAGACATCGTTAGTAGTATTATTATTGACTTTAATCAATACATATTTTTAATTAATGATAATTATCACATATTACATGTATACTGACTGAGTACTTTACAAACAATGTTTCATTTCATTTAATCCACACAACAATCCCATGAGACAGGAACTTCCATGACCAGCTCCTGGCTATTTTAGGAAGGAGGAAAATAGGCTTAAAAAAGTTAAGTGCTGTGCCTTGGGTAATAGTTAACACCTGGCAGAATTGGGGTTAGGGTGCAAACCGTCCTGGCTCCAAAGCTCTGTTTACTATGTCCCACCGCTTCCCTAAAGCTCGGTTCTTAGAAGTGCTATTTTTCTCCTGGGAAGTCTAAAAAGCGTAGCCCCAGGAAAGTGTTTTAAATTTTAAAATCATTCTTGGATATGACCCACAACTTTATTCCTGCAATTGCAGTCTTATCCTTTAAATCTCTTGAAAGAACTAACATTCCCAGCTTCCCCTTCCTCTCCACTCACTCTTTCTTTTCTTAAACTGCCAGAATCTGTGTTCTGCCTTCAGCATTTTATTGAAGCCGCATGAAGTGCTCTCCCATTGGCTAACTCCAGTGACATTTTCTCTGGGAAAGAGCCGTTCCTTTCTTCTGTTTCCACCTGCTGCCTCCCTCTCCCTCTCTCTGGAATCCCTTGCAGTGTGACCTTGATCTCTACCACTTTAATGAAATGGCTTTCACAAGGATCATCAGTGACTCCAGACAAACAAGTCCACGGCCTCTGCTCTTGCCTCATCCTTCTTTTTTTGTCTGTGGCATTTAAAACTGCTGACCTCCCTCCCAGGGAAATTCTGCTCCCTTGGTTCTGGCCTTGCTGTATGTTTCAGGCTCTCTTCCGGCCTCTCTGTTAATGCCGTCCCTCTACCTTGTTTCACCACTTTAACTCTTGCTGACAACACGCAGACCCGGCCTGGTCCTCGGTTGTCTCTTGTGCACTCCCCTCCCCCCACCAAACACATGGAGTCAACTCCCACTCTTCTGATACTCCCAAAGCCCCCAGCCCTAACCTCTCGGGTTAAGCCCCAGACTCTCTGTTCTCTCTGCTCCCCACTTTCTCCACCTGGAGGTCTCACTCAGCCTTTACCTTAAAGGTTCTACAGTGGAGCTCATGAGCTTCCTCCCAAACCTGTCCCTCTGCCAGGGCTCTCGGAACCCAGCTAGAATCCTCTGCATCTTCCAGTCTTCCATCAGCTAATTGATTGCCTACTCAGTCCTGTTGTTTATGTCTCCCTAATTCTTCTCACACCCATCCCCCTCTTCCCATCCCCATTGCCTACCTAAGTCATTACTATATAAAACCCACCTAAACAATCCTCCATTCCATCTATTCTAAGCAAGGCTAAGAGTTTGCATCATTCTCCTCTTCAAAAATCTTTAACAGCTCTCCGTGTCCTGTTTAAAAAAAAAATTCCCACTCCACATTCTCCATGCTCACCGCCCCCCCAGCTTTTGTCCCCCCTTCAGCTGCCTCATTCTCCCTGCCCTGTATTCCAGCCTGTGTGGAAAGCACATCTCCCATCCCACCCTGTTGTCTTTATTCATGTTGCATCTCCTCTCCTCCCTCTCCCCACATCCAGACCCTGCTTGTCTTTCAAAGCCATGTACAAATTCCTTCACTTCCGTGATGTCCCCACATGTGAGTCAACTCTCCTTCCTTTGAAATCCCATGGTGCTGTGCCCTACCTCTCTTGGGGACATGTGGCCCATCCTGCCTACTCCACAATATTACCTGAAGGGAGCTCCTTGGGGGCAGGGTTTTTGTCATCTTTGTCTTCTAAATACCTGGCACAGGGCTGCTTTCTTCCTAGAGGAGGTATCCTATAAGTGTAAAATGGAAGTTAGTTGTAGTCATTACAGTAGTTTAAAGCAGTAAATCCAGATTTGAATTATTTTTCTGACTTCAGAGCCCCACTGTCTTCCCGCCACTCTGTTAACAACAGATAATGGATTCCCGTGAGTGTTTGTTTGATTCTTTGAGCACTTATTCATTTTTAGTGTGTTGTATTAATCTCCGCTAAGAACCTAAGAGCTCTTGAAATAGAAGATCTGATTAGCTTTGTATCTACCAAAATATCTAACATATCGTAGATATAATATTTGTTGTGAATAAACAAGGTAGATATAGAAAAGCTAATGAATGCAGAAGAATATTGCATCACTTTACAAAATAATATTTTGACCATTGAGTTGAGTCTAAATGAGTCTGGGAAATATATATTGTGTCCTTGGGTTGATACATGGATGTTAAAACTAAGGAGTGAAATGCAAATCTGGAAACATTTGGGGTGTTGCTGAGACTCAGTATTTGGGAAATAGACCAAAGTCTTGGCTGATGACTGCACATTATGGTTTGTGGCACATGGATATACCACTTGCTCACCTGTGTTTCCATTTTTTTTTTTTTTGCACATGCAGGCTTGGGAGGGAGCAGAAAAGGTAGTCTGCTGAGTTTTCTACTTTCCTTCCCATAGGTAGGACCATAATCTACTCCAGATGTGCATGTACTGCATTCAGTAGAAACAATGGGAACTGAATTTCAAATGAACAGTTCCAACCTGCTAGTAAAATCCAGAGAAAAGGTGGTGTTTTCCACTTAATAAAACAAAGTATGGAATCCTGGGCTGCTGCTGATATCCCATCATCAATAGAGAATGTGCTGAGAGCTGGTTTTTCTCACAGTGGGAGTGCATTTATACCAAGCTGCCTTCACCATCTGAGAGACAGCCGGTCAGGGCTACAGGTGCAATTTATAGACACAGGAAAGGTAAAAATGTGAGGCCTCTATCTCACCAGCTCCCTGCTTAAAACCCTTCAGTGGCTGTCTACTTTGCCTTCAGAATGAATTCCAAGCTCAGCATGGAAAGTTGGTATTTGGGACCCCATTTCTCTCTGGAATCATTCCTTACCACTTCTTTTCTGCAGCCATACTGAACACCCCATCTCTCTCTCTCTTTTCCTTTTTTTTTTGTTTTTGGTGGTTGGGGGGGGGATTGGTGTATCTGGCTGGTAGAGGGATCCAGACCTGTGACCTTGGTGTTATAACACCATGCTCTAACCGACTGAGCTAACCAGCCAGCGCCTCTGAGTGATGACATTCCAGGAAGAAGGAAGAGCAAGGCATGGAGTGTAAGAAATAAGAAAGCAGGACTCTTTCAAAAGACATGGTGTTCAAAGAGTCCTGCTTTCTTACACTCCAGGCTTGCTGTTCCTTCCTGGAACACCCTCTGTACTTATTCACCCTTCCATTTACAGATCTGCAGAGGAAAGGAGGCAGGGCTACCTCTCAGCACAGACCCTTAGGTTTCTTAAATGCAGTAGTAGGCAAATACTGCTAAGGGGTAACCCATGCTCAGCTGAGCCAGAGGTCCCCAGGGAAGCTGAGATGCCCTCATCAGTCATGAAATAAAATTCAAAAATTCATGCAAGTTGAGAAGTTTGTGACAAAACTCCTCATAGATAGCAGAAAACCATACAATCCACCAGTACATGTCTACTATAGATGAGGTGACAAGAAGTGCTATCAAGAGACAGAAAACAAGGGTGGAGGGTAGAAAGGACAAGGTTGGAGTGCCAGGTAGGGTGGTTGGGAGGGCATCACTGATGACAGGAATGATTAGGGCCATACCTATGAATTGGACACCAAGAATCTTGCTCAAAGCTGGAGGCCCTCTTGCAAAAAATTAAAAAGGAAATGGACCCCCAGAATATTTGCCAGGAAAGTCTTCACAGTTTGGGAATGAAATTTGGTATGATAGAACTTTTTGTAGCAAGATGATTTGTGACCACTCTGTGTCTGCTTTTACCTAACAAAATGGGGTTGAGTCATTCAGTCTGTGGTGCTATTCAGGTTGAGCCCTATCTTTGAGCTGAATCCAGATACCACACTCAGTCCCCTCCCCATATGAACCAATTCCACCTACAAAATCAGCTGGCAGGTTGCTGCCAGAAGTAGCAATGCATTTGGCTTTGCCCAGAATCCATCAGTCAGAAAGTAGCTGCCAGGCATCTACCATGTGCCTAGAGCTGGGATGAATGTTACATCTGTTTACAGCAGTATAAGAGACACCCATTCCACTCAACTCTGCAGTCCAGTGAAGGAGACCAAATTCTTTCATCCACAGAAAACACTCCATAAACAATTCAGTGCCAAATGTATGCAATGCAGACTTTAACTGCTGTGGAACTAAGGCCCTCACAAGCACTACCTGTGTGCCAGGCATTGTCCCTCATTCACAGGTCTCATAATCTCCACAGCACTCTGTGAAGCTGCCAGCATTATCTTTCCATTTGGCAAATGAGGAACTAGGCGTCTGCTTGGTTGAGAGTCTCTGCAGGGATACGAGGAGGCTTACAAGCATGCTCTGGAGAACTGAAAATTTGTCTGTTTTCCAGTTGCCTCCTCAGTTTCACCATCTATAATGGGAGGTAATAATTCCCATTTCATCAGGTCATGGTGAAGATCCACAAGAGACTTTATAAAAAGCACCTGACACAGTTTCTAGACATCAAGCCAGCTAAGACTATGAAAAGTGAACCTGGATCTCACTACCTGATCCCACTGGCATGTTGCAGGCTTACACCGTACACCTGAGCCCAGCGTCACTGAAGTATTCCTGTGGGTGAGTTTGGAGTGGGTGGAGGAGCTATCCTAAGGGAAGAACTTACTGCTTAAATGGTGATTAAAAGTACAGCTTAACCCAGAGCAAGGATTTTCTTACTCTGCATGGGAGTAGGTTAAAATAAAAGAAAAAAAGGGTAAGAAACCCACTGAGTTTGTGGGCTCAGAGAGTCCCGTTCGGGGACAATTTTAGAATAGCTCTATGCTTTGAGGAGTGGCTGCTCAGTCCTGCTCTTGATCAACCATTGTCTTTCTCACCTGATTTCCATATCATCACTTAGAGTTCTACGTGTATCTAAATATATATGGTTATACCCAGATGTGTTCTTTCCTCTTGATTGTCTAATCTTTTAAGAAATCTCCACAATTGTTCTCTGTCCAGGCTCTCACAGCGCTGCCCATAGCAAGCCGCACATTGTGACTGACTCCTTGAAGTCAGTGGGCACCTTCCCACCAGTCAGGTCTCCAGGAGGAAGCCTTGTGGTCCTGCCCATGGCCTGTGAGCTCCAAATATCATCTGAGGTTGTTCACAAGTCTTTAGGGTTGAGGCCAAGTCACTTATATAAAGAGGCTTTTGTATTCAACTTTTTTCATTGGATTTTTCAGTGTGGTAAAAACATCTATACAATCTAAACGAACAGCAGGAAACATAACTTCCTCATCGTACAATTCAAAAGAGTCACAGGTGAATTATGCATTTGGTATTGTAAGAGCTTCTCAATTAACAAAGGCAGATGCCACCCAGAGTTTTCTTCGAAAAACATTAGAAAAAGGCTCCTTCACCACACATTCGTTTCCCTACATATTTCTAGCCTGTTTCAAGGAGGGTTTTTAAGAACACAAGCTTTGAGTTACAAATATCGTTTAGTGCAGAAGGAATACCTACAACGTTTGCTAATGACTGTGACAGAAAAAGAACACGTTTTTGAAACTGGGGCATTCATGAGCCCCAGGTTATGTTCCTGTTTCTCCATTGATTGTCTGGATAGCACGAAGCCATCTCTGCTTTTCTGAGTCACCACGCATCCTTTTGCAAAATGAATAGACTGTATGCTACGTATCTGGGACGAGAATGCATTCCTGATGAAGAAAATTAGTAAAACATTTTATATAGTGAAAATGTAGTTCTAAATACCCAAAAGTAATCCATGAATACCTTCTCATGGATTGCAAAGGACTCTATTTGCATGGTCTTGAGCATTGACTACTGAAAAGTCGTGGTGCCTTTAAATACATGGTACTTATACCTGAGCATTACACAAACATCTGTGCCTATCAATGGGTACAAAAAAGGAGGGAGGGAGAGCTGCATATAGAATCATCCACAATCGCTTCAAGATGTCTTTATCTGAACTGTGTCAGAGTTTAGACTTACAGCTCATTTACAGTCAAATCACAAATTAATGGCTTCTTGGGATGGCCATGGATTTTGAGTTTCATTGCCTTCAAATTCTCAAATGTTCAGAAGCCGTTGTACAGGTAATTTTTTTAAAAATCAGGCTTGTTTCAGTAAAAGTGGATCAGTGTTTCAATGGGAAGGCTCTAATAACTTCAGTGTCCAGAGATGGAGTGGCATCTGGTCATTTGGATTTTGCTTTTAAATCTGAGTTTCCGAAAGCACTATTTTCAATTTGAACTCGTTGGATGTTTGCAACACGTTTATTGACCACTTGTTTTAGGCCAGACTGTAAGCTAAGTTCTGCCGGGACATCGACTTAAAAAGCATTATAGATACATAGATGCATGCATGGATGGATAGATAGCCTACTTTCAAAGAGATCATAGTCTGGTGGGGGTAAAATAAATTAATCTCAATACAGCATGATGAGTACTAGTAAGGAAGTCCAGAGGGGGAATTGAATTCAGTGTATCTAGAAGGATCAAGGAAAATCTTCGTAGTGATGGTAAATTTGAACTGAGTTAGGTGGAAAAGTATAAGTAGGGCATTTCAAGAATGAACAAAGATAGAGCAAGAAAAAGGCACACAAAGTGAGTATTAGCAGGCAGCAAGCACAGTGTGGGAATGGTGTGGGTGTGGGGTGAGGATGGGTGTGGAAAGGTGAAGGAAGGCCTGAGCTCCATGGGTCAGAGTTTGGACTTCTTCCTGTAAGAAGTAGTACGTATCATGATCACATTTGTATTTTAGAAAAGAAAGGAATCTTAGGGGGAGAAGAGACTAGAGAACAGAAAGCCAGGTAGGAACATTTGCAGTAGAAGTTTGCACAGTCCCCAGGTCCTATGCAAAAGCAGTGGCAGTGGACTAGTGAGTGGGTCACAGAGAAAGAGCTTTTTGGGACTTTGAACCAACAGAGCTTTTAGACATTGAATGTGTGGAATGAAAGAGAAATGAATCAAGGATTTATTCTGATTTTGTCGACTGGATGAATGATGATGCCATCTGAAGGAAAAAAAAAAAAAAAAGGAAATGGACTTGTCTCCAAATACAGGACCTAAAGAATTGAAAGTCCAGGAATCTTCTTTATCTCAGGTCAGACCTTCCTGGATTCCCAAAAATACAGAGTGACAACATGAACCTTCATGCAAAACAAGGCTTTTGAGAGACCCTCTCAGTGAACTTAAGTATGATGGGAAACTAAATCTCAAGAAGAGAAAGGTTGCCCAGTTTTTGCTGTGTTTTTGTCATTTCGAAGACTAATTTTTTTTTTTCTCATCTATTCCCTGATCATATTTCAAGGTTTTGTTTTCAGAAATCAGAATGACAGGAAGTTTTCAGTGTGTGTTTCCTTCAAGTTTGGCCTCAACCGTATTTTCAGGATTAGGTGTTTGTTTTTCCATTTGTCTCCATGACAACCAAGCCCACAATTCCTATATATAGTCACCCAACATCCATTGTCCCTTGGCTATTGTATCATAATCTTGTGCATCCAGGCCCGAGAACTCCACTGATGACAGAAGACAAGGAGATGCCAGAGTGCTTGGCTTGGGGATTTCAAAGCATAATCAAAAGAAGGAAATAAAAGAAATGGATGCCTCTAGAGGTTTATATTCCCCCTTAGACACTATCCAGAAGAAGTAGAAATTGCTTGTGCTCTAAAACTTAGTTTCTGATACAGTTTTCTTTTGGAATGGTCCATAGGTATAGAGAACATTTTTGAGGCTCTTCAAACTAAATACTTGGAAAGTTACATTGGTGATTTATAGTTTTTGCTGTTGCCATAGATGGCAAATTCTGCTCAGTATTAACACAGAGTGAACAGGTATCTTGAGAAAGAAAAGCAGTTCAGTTGGGGTACAAAGGAATTTAGATAAATCCTAAGAAGTAGATTTATTGAGTCTGTGAATCATCTCAAAAGCTCTATGCTACATACTGTTTTAGTAATTTAAAACAGTATGTATATGAGGGTACTTCAAAAAGTTTGTGGAAAAATAGAATTGAAAGATCGTATAAATCTTTCCCAGAACTTTCTGAAGTACCCTTGTTTACTTGGAATTAGGAAAATTGTCCACACATTCATTCCAGCAAACATTTTCTTAGGTATCTTTCCAGGTACTTCTGAACACTTGGGATACATTAGTGAAAAACACAGTAAGAATCCTTGCCCTTGTGGGCTTATATTACATTTTAGATCAGCAGGAACAATACCTTATGTGCCTTTATAGCCACAGTTGTCCACAAATTCAATCCAGCAGACATTTTCTTAAGTACCATAATTAAGTAATTGTGTTGATAATTAAAGTTTATTAAGTTTGTAAAGAACCTAGCAGATCATCTTGTCTAAAGGCACTTTAAAAATTACTGTGATAAAAAACATGTAATATGAAATCTACCCTCTTAACAAATGTTTAATTGTGTAGTACGTATTGTTAACTATATGTACGTTGCAGATCTCTAGAACTTTCCATCTTCCATGACTAAAACCCTATACCCATTGAACAGCTGTCCACTTCCCTCCCCTCAGCCCCTGGCAATCACCATTCTATTTTCTGTGTCTATGAATTTGACTACTGTAGATACCTTGTAGAAGTGGATTCGTGCAGTATTTGTTCTTCTGTGACTACGTTATTTTACTTAACATAATGTCCTCAAGTTTCATCGATGTTGTAGCATGTGACAGGATTGCCTTCTCTTTTACAGCCAGTTAACATTCCATTGTATGTACACGTTTTCTTTTTCCATTTATATGTTGATGGACATTTATGGTGTGTCTACCTCCTAGCTATAGTAAATAATGCTGCAGTAAACGTGGGAATGCAAATGTTTGTTAGAGATCCTTATTTCAATTCTTTAGATAAATAAATACCCAGAAGTGGGATGCTGGATCATATGATAGTTCTATTTTTAGTGTTTTAAGGAAGTGCTATGCTGTTTTCCATAGCGGTTGCACCATTTTACATTCCCACCAACAGTGCACAAGGGTTCATTTCTCCACATCCTCGCCAACGTTTATTTTCTATTTTTTTTATAATCATCGTTCTAACCAGAGAATCCTTTTTTAAATGCCATAAGCATTTTATTTTCATTTACATCATAAATATGCTCATTCACCAATATTGTGATGTAGCGTCAAGGCTATGTATTTGAGTCTGGGTTTTTTGATTGGAGTTCCCTGTTTTCTCTCTTGCATAAACCACCTACACCTACCTTGCATTGTGTGCTACTTCCAGTTCCAATTTCTTTAAGCAGAATGAGAATTTAGGCTTTTGTGAAACAATCTTAGAGCAGAGTCCTTCTAGATTTAAATCTTCTCAATCTTTTATAGTCAGTCTCGCCAAGACATAATTTGACAGTAATTTTTTTTTAGCAACTTGACTTTATCAAGTCTTTTTAAAGCATTCAAGGTAGCTTTTATGGAAATAACACTTTTTACAGCCCTGTTTTATCATCTTATAGAATATTAATTAAATTGAATAAGCTCAGTAACAAATATAACTGGTACAAAGAAATTTGGAAGCAAATAAAACTGATTCTAGTTAGCACTAGTTCAACTGCTAGAAGCAGAAAGGACCTGCTTGAGAGTGAAGCCCAATACCTGCCCAGATGTCACTGTTGCTGCGAGTCTTCTTCGTTCAGGATGTTTTAAGGTCAGAGGCGTTGATCTGGCCAAGTTTGTTAGTGGAGGTTGCTTAAGAGGTCTTGTAATGTAAGCATAATATGAACTATAATGAGATCAGGGTGAGAGTCACAATTATATATGTTGGTAAAGTGTCGGAGAGCAAAGGGTTCTGTTTGGATTGTTAGGAAAAATCTTCACAGAGGAGGTGACATTTCAGCTGAGTTTTGAATGATGGGTAGGAATTGGCCAGGGAAAAGGAAGAGGAAAAGCAGCAATTAGCCCTGATGAAGAACCTCCAGTGATGGGATAGGCAGAATGCGTGAGGAATTGGAAACTAGCTAGAAGTGAGGCTGGAGACATGGACCAGACTGAAGAGCTATGTTTACCGAGTTAGAGAATGGAGACTTTATGCTTGAGCATTGTGGCATAACATATCATAATCATACAAGTGATGTACGTCATATGTCTATGATACTTATGTTAGTTGAATTAGAATAGATGTCAGAGGAAGGAAGACCAGGTAGTTGGCTTTCAGAGTTGTCCACATGTGTTAGGAGGACCTGAATATACAGTGGGTGGGAAAGCAGGGGACTGGTGAGGGAGAGTGAAGGTGGGTCGTGAGACATGTCTCTAGGATGTGGTACCTGGTTACGTACACTGCCACACGAAAGGGAGCGTTCTGACACTTTGAAGGAAGAATCTCACAGTTTGAACTTGAACAAAGTGGTGACCTATTTGCTCATATGCAGAACATGAAAGGATATCTATGGGGAAAGGTGTCAGTTTTCAACGTGTCGAAAGGAGGAGTCCGTCAGACATAAAGCTCGAAACTGTTTTTGAGCTTTGGATGAAGAACTTGGATCATCTTAAAGCTCAGTGGGTTTCCCATTGCAGCAGAATTCTCTATCTGGTCACTACAGATTCCTGGGTCACTGTCACATACACAAAAATATTTAAGACTGTTTTTGTCCTTTGCCTACATTTATTAGCAGTTGTATAATAGAAGCTGCATGCTATTCCAAAAGTTTCCTGGCTGTTAACCAAAGTAAGTCTTTAGCACTCTCTTGTCATTGTTAGGTTCCTTTCTTCAATTTTCTATAATTTCTTGACTAGAAATAGTGGACTATGTATTTTTACCTTATTTGTGCCCTACCCCCACCCCCTTACTTTGAGCATTTACAATATTCGTGGTTAAATGATCTTCAGGTAATGTTCTATTTCTAGTTGCTTGTGCTACCAACCTTTAGTTGCTAAATAGTATGCTTTTCTGAAGAAAATGGCAATCCATGATTATTTCGAACTTTCAGATATAAATTGTCCCATACACAACGTACCCCACCCTCTGATGCACATGATTTTCTGTTCAGACTCATCCTCTGATCTTTGTCTCTTTGCTCTAGGGGAATTGGGTCACTTTTTTTCATTGCAATAAGAATGTAGTTGTTTCATTTCTGTTCAGTTTCCCCAAAATGTATGACTTAAGGTGGGGGTGTGGTGATTTGAACATTTAGGTATCTGCATGTCTAGTGTTGATTTTATTAATGAGCATGTTAATTAATAGTAGTTACATTTATTAATGGACACTCACGTTTCTTTTGACATCCCCTCTCCATATCCCTCACTTTCACATTCTGCAAGTTACCAAGTGCTGCTGATTCTCCCTTCCTCCCCCCTACCTCTTTGTAGATGCCTCTATTAAAACATTATTTTTTTTATTTGCATTGTAGCACAATTAATTAATTACATGTCTGTCTGAGACAATGACTTGCTTAAGGACAGGGATCAAGTCTGACTGTCTGAGAACAAGGTCTCCTGTTTACTTAGATGCTTAATAAATATTTGCCGAATGAATGGGAGTAGTTTAATCATTTGCCCCCCGGCCACCTCTAAAATTTGCTTGCCTAAAATGCTTGGTCTTTTATTTTTTCCTGGTCCTTGATTCACACTGACCAATGAACCTGTCTTCCAAATCTGCACAAAAATCTAGTTCAAATGTAATTAAATGTGATTGTTGGCACCAGGATCCTTCTGCTCCCTTTCACCTTCACTCACACCCTCTATGCAGAGCTGCAGAAAATTGAGAATTGATCCTCCTGTATGGCTTCCTTCTTGTATCACTCAGAGCACACGAGTGGACTGTCCTCTGTGGCCTCCACAATTTACTGCCCAATTGATTCTCACTCTTCCTTGTGTCTTCTGTAATCTTACGATAGTTAAACAATCCTGTTTCTGTTCATCTGTTCTCTTTGCCACTTTCATTCCTTCAATCAATGGAGTATGTTTATTAGTCTTGGAGAAGGCCTACATCTCCATAACAGTCAACTGCTCAGATCTCTCCCCTGATGGATCCGAGTTCCTCATGTTTTCTTTGACCGAATGTCCGGAGCCAGCACATGGCCTGGCACCAAAACAGTGTAAACTAAACGTTGTGGAATCAGAACAGTGAATATGCAGGAAAGCCTCTTTCTGTCATCCATATCCTTCTTCCAGAGTTTACGTTTTCGTCATTTTCCTTTATAAAGTTAAATTTCTTGTGGTTGTTTCTGTGCTGGCTGATTTCTGGAAAAAAAAAGGAAAAAAAATGCAAAACGTTGAGAGATCCTCCCCTGGGTTTGGCTGGTACTCTGGGGAGCTGGAATTAACAAGAAATTTCTAATTTTTTTCTCTAGGAACATGAATAATAAGTGACAGGGTTAGGTGGTCTCATCCAGAATTAAGCCCTTTCCTGGTTTCAAATCCTGAGCTTCTCAAGAGCCACCTAAAAGCACCCAATTCCCTTTTGCATTTGTGTACCTTTCTTTTCGCAGCCAAATCCCACCTGAGACATTTTAGAGCATTATTATTTGAGGACAGTTTATCAAGCATCTAACAAAGTGTGACATTTAGACAGGTTTCCAGTTCTGGGTATTTACAGTGGTTACCTGCACAACGTGCTTCTAGAAGTGCCTCCTGTGTGGTTCCTTTTTTTCGTTTTTATAAAGTATTTTGAAATTCTGGATATTCTTTTTCTTTATACCACGAATTTTTCTTAATTATTTTTTTCTACATGCTCTGAAATGCTTATTTTAGTTTTTCTCATTTGCATTTAGTTTAATGTTATTTTCTATCATTTATATTTATTCTAATTTTTTTTAATGATTTCAATCTTTCTATCACTTTCTCTCTCTTCTCTGTATTGTGTGTTTATTGCTGAGAGAACTCTCATGTTCTTTCTCATTCCTTTGATTTGTATCACGGGACCCTGGAGGTCCTGGAGGCATCAATACCTAATGGACAAAATTCAGACTTTACAGTCAGACAGATCTGTGTTCAAATCCTGCCTTTGCATTTTAGTAGCTGTGTGACCAGTCCTCAGCTTCAGCTACTCACTGATAAAATGGGATGAGAACCCAATCATACTGCACAGCAGAGTTGTAAGTATTAATTGTTGGCTGCTCAGTTAATTCCAAACCCCATAGGTACTGTGACCATCCACACTAAAAATTCTTGTTTGATCTTGATTTTACTATATACTTATTTTATAACTACAATTATAAATTATAATTTAATTTCTAAAACTTTGAGTATAAATAAGGTCACAAGTCAGGGAATTAAACTCTTGTCTCAGGCCGTGTGTCTCAGGGTTGGTTGGTTAGGAATGTATGTTACTCTAAGCCATGACCTGTTTTTGAAGGTGGACCACCTTAGTCTCTGCTGTTTCTTCTTTTGTACCTACCTGGGGCCACACAGGTGATGAAGATATAACCTGTGTGACCTGCAGTTGGGTGCAGAATTTCCCGTGAATTCACATTCATGTGCTTCAGCTGCCGTACTTTCCTATGACCAGAAGTCCAGTTCTCCAAACACAGGGGCATTTTTACTTTTCTGTCCTTAAGCTCGGAAAGAAAGAAAATAATCTTAATGATGATTTTTAACTTATGTGAGATGCCCTTCACTGCTAACAATCTGTTTGCCTTTCTAACCTGAACACAGAATAACCCTCTTTCTGCTCTTCAGGCAATGCTTCATGAACATACAGGAGTTTTATGTAGCTTAGCAAGTGGGCTTTTTTAAGATCGGTGGAATCATACACACATGTCTTTGTCACGTTAGTGCCCGAAGTGCTAAAACCTTACATTATTCACAAACTCCAAGTGAGAGAGAGAAAGAGATTGAGAATGTTGGCACTAGAAAGTTCTAAGAAGACCCAAAAAGTTGCAACCTGGGCATTATTACAAATTTATCATAAGTGGTAATGTGCTTGTTTTTTTTTTTTTTTTTTTTTTAGATAAATGTGTATTTTCTAGAGTGTATCTTTTAGAGTACCTTCATATTTTATTTATTTATTTATTTATTTATTTATTTATTTATTGCATTTTT